>NC_069384.1:117624875-117925250 GCF_027475565.1 Acinonyx jubatus
AGCCACCCCGAAAAAACACACTTAGAAGAGGTGTTTCTTCTTATAAACCTCTTTTGAAAAAATGTAGGGGAAACTTTTCAACAAACTCTCAGCTACATTTGCCTCAATGTCTCACTGCTAGAATTTTATCACGAGCACAGCACCAATCACTGGCAGGTGGATCACCCTGTGACTAGCTCAACAAATCCTGACTGCTCGTTAGAAACAGAGGAAGCCCACCACCAGACATCCTGTTTTAATTAAAGTAGGGTGGGGCCTGAACACTGAGATGTTTAAATTCCCCTAGGTGATCCTAATTTGTAGTGAAGACTGTATCAATCATGATTTAGCCCTGGCATGGACACGTGTAATGCCTCAAACACCTGCCCACACAGAGAAACTGAACAAAAGCAGGGTTGTGTTAAGAAAGAGGCAGAGGAAAATGGATGCTAGGAAGACCACAAAATATACCACAGCTATTCTGAGTTGTTCCTTGAAAGAACATCCATGAGAGAGATGAGTGGTTGACTTTAATTCCAAAGGATAAAAAATCCTCCTCTTCATTCAAATCAGGTTTTTGGAAACATTTCTGATAACTGAAAGACAAAATCTTTTAAAACGACTATAGCCTCCTCTATGAAGTCTTCTTCCAAACAAAAAATGTTCCCAATTCCCTAAACATAAACTTTGAAATAGAAGTTTGCTACCTGCTTCTGGCAATAGTAGCGATGACCTTATGACCACCATCCCGGTGACCTCTAGATGGAGCCCAAGTTTTCTCTTGGCTTCACTGTGAAGCCCAGAGAGGTCAGATGCTAAAAGAGAAGGCACACCAAAGTAGGGTGAAGGGTATTGAACTGTGGGTGCCCACAGAAAGAGGTTTAAGCTCTGGGCTATATGGAAGCAGTTTCTCTCCCTTTGGAAATCTCCTCAGAGCGGTTTCTTGAAAACTGTCTTATCCTACAAAATCAGCGGAAAGAAGTGCAGGACTAGAAAACGTGCACATTTTCTGGAGAAGAGGGACTTTCTGGCCCATTCATTGATGTGCTTTCCCTTAAGTCTGCCTTCTCTTGCCATTAAGAGTGAGAAGTTGGACAGAGCTGAGATCTGGGTGAGGGCTTAGAAGGAAACGGGCCAAAGAGATTCTCCCCCAAATCACCCCCTTGTGTTAGCTGTGATGCTGAGGCTGCCATCAAGCTAATAAAGTCCTTGTAGATCCACATAATTCAGGCCAGCTCAACAGAACCAAAGATTGACACTGGTGTTTGAGGCCAAAGCCAGCATTCCTTACCTGGCCTAGACACCTGGGCCAATTTCTTACTCAGAAATCACTTGTGGAAGGAACCAAGTGTCAGTGTTAAGGCAAGATAATGTTTGGAATCCCAGACCCCAGCCCTTTCTGAGTCACTTCATCTCAACACAGCTCATGCTACCACTTAGGTTGAAGAAGAAGAAGAAGAAAAATCAAGGAATTTTCAGGTTACAGAGTGGTAATGTTCACTGGCTTTGGAAACAGGGAGACATGATCTCATGCCCTGGATCCAGTAAGGATTGACCACATGCCCTTGGGCAAGGTGCTTAAAATCTCCAAGCTTCAGTTTCCTCAGCTATAGAATAGGGATAGTGACTGTAGCCTCAAATGTTAGAATGAGGCGAATTTAAATCAGTTGATCTCAAATTGAACACACAATAGTATCACCTAGAGGAATTAGTGATCCACACGTTCTGATTTCTTGAGATTTCTGATTTTAAAAAAAGTGCGGGGGGGGGGGGGCGTTGGTGAGGGTGGGCAAAAACTTATGTCTAACAAGTTGCCAGATGATGTTGATGCTGCTGGTCTAGAAACCAGAGAACCAGTAATTAAGATATATACTCGAGTAACTTAGCACAATTCTTTGGAAATAGCAAACAAGCAGTAAACATGTTTTAGCTATTATTTTTAAGCTACATTTTGGACTTATTTTTAATGCAAAAATAGTATGTTTTAGAGTTTTTGAAATGAAGCATCTGTTGTATCATCTCTAACGCTGGCAAAGAGTTTGTTCTGGCATTAGCTAATTACCTTTCATAACGTAATTAAAGCTCCATATAAAGACATGTAAGAGGTTTTGGTGGTATGAATATCCTCCTTTGCCACATATTCTTGCCAGTGTGAGTGAATTGCTAAATCGATACCTAGAAAATCCTGACTTGAGTGTCTCCTCACTCTGATTATGCTTGTATTATGAAATCTGAACTTTCACTAAATTGTTGGCTAACATTGGCAGTTTGTTAAGCAATTGGGTTCTTCAGTACCTTCCTCACAAGATGACAGGGTATTATCTGAAGAATCCTGAAAAGCAATAGTTCTGCACAAACTGGGGTGAAAAGGATCATATCGTCTTGGCTGTTCAATCACAACTTATTCCTCTCTTCATCAGGGTTAAGCAAATTACTCTTTGAGATTAGTAATGAGTTCCAAATGATGCTTGTACAGGCTTCAAACACTTTCACCTTCATTGACTTATCTGATCCACACAGCCTCATGGGGACAGTTTTATTGTCACTGTAGCCATTCCATAGATGAGGAAATGAAGACCTGGACTGTTTATAATTGTACAGAGTCTCCTTCACTACTGGTCCCAGAAGCTAGATTGGAACTTAGATCTCTAGAAGCCAAGAACTACATGCAATGTGCTCTCAGAGAGAATGTTTTCAGAACATCTAAAAATCAAGCATAAGATTTGGGCTTTTGGAGCATTTATTTTTTCATCTGACAGTTCAGTTAAAATAGCAAAAGAAAAACTTGTCTACTATCACAAATCACAATATGTAGACAAAAGAGAAAAAATTAAAAACACATCTAATCTTACCCACTCAAAGAGGAACACCAGAATATTTAAGCTCCCCTCCCCATCGCACTGTGTGCAAATCAAACCCTGATGCTTTTGAAGCTGTTTTCATTTACAAGTACATCATAATCATCTTTCCATGTCAATAAATATATCTTTTACAGCACAGTGGTCCATTGTTTGAAATAACTATAATTTGCTTAACCAAAGGAGTGTTAGGTGATTTCCAACTTTTGCTTTTTCAAAAGAGCACTCCATTGAGTATTCTTGGAGCTCAGTCTTTCCCACATCCTTAGTTATGTCCTCGGGAACAATTCCCAAAAGTAGAATTACTATGTCAAAAAGCATGCACGCTTTAAGTCTTTTAATATGTATTGCCAAATTGACCTTGAGAAAGGTTGTACTAAATTACTAGCCATTCCTCAGCTCATGGGCATGCCTCTTCCCCCTGTTATTGGTATTACATATTATTTATTTAGCTACTGGTAGATTTCCCCTGGCCAATGCATCTAGTATTGTGTACTTTCACAAAATAAGCCTTAAAGAGCCCAATAAGAGCACCTAAAAGTCTCTTCTCATGAACATGATTGGAGGCTTGTAAGTAAAACTGGTAGAGCTATTGCCTCAAAACACCACCTATACCTTCCACGTCCCCATTCCCACCCATCACAGCCAACTTTTACAATGGACCACACGTTATTCTAAATCCTTTACATGTGCCAAATCAGTAATCCCTCAATACCCCTCTAAAAGGAGATGCTATTATCATCCCCTTTGTACAGATGAAGAAATGGAAGCCTATCTTTGCCCAAGATCTCATGGGCAGAACTGATACTTGAGCTCAGGTAGTCAGTTGCTTGAGTAAGAGAAAATAAAGAAAAATGGAGAGGGAAAGTAGAAGGCAGAATATGAAGAGAAACAAGAGGTGGTGCTGCAGGATGGACAACCCGGAGACTGTCAAAGGAGATGATAAAATATGAGTATGTTTTGTGTCTATCAGCCCTACTAAAATATAAAGGAAATTAACTAACGGGATCCAAAGTGGAGCTAGAAGCACTGCTCAACCCATTTCTAAAGCACCATTCATAAGCCTCGTGAGGAAGAAAACCAGGCTTACTGGAACCCAAGGTCTCCCTGTCAGAGTGAATTATTTCAGAAGCCCTGGCCCATAAACAGGGCTGTTCCATCTCTGCCTTCACCAGTCTATGGCTCAAAGTGGGCAAACTAAATCATTAAAAGCTCTGATGGACAAAACCTATTTTCTTGACCAGTCATGATTTCCGGGTCAGGAAATAGAACAAAACAAGGCATGATAATTAAAAAAGAAAAAAGAAATCAGACAAGCTATTATGTCTATATCCAAATTCCTGGAGGAGATTGCAGAAAACTGCTCATTAATTCTGGTGCAGAAAGGATATAAACTGTGCTAAGCCAAATGTTGCTAACCTTTGGGAACTTGAATGCATTTCCGAATAGAAGTGCTTCTTGAAAGAAAATAAATAAATGTGTCCCCATGTTGATATTTTATTGAGTTGTATGCTGCTGAAGATGTGGCACAAACTCATAGTATGATTCATTAAAGCAGTTTAGACGATTATCAGTCCTTTGCAAAAAAGAGCTTTTCATCCAGAAACAGCAGATGCTGTACTTCCCTTTGTCATGGTTGGACTCTGATAGTCCTCGCCCAGTGTCAACATACTTTTTCCTTAAAGGACTGTTTGCCACTGTCTTGTTTTTTTGCTTGTTGGCTGGTTTTTATATTTTGGGGCTTGGTGGGGGGGAAGCAGGATTTTTGATCTGCGCTTCTAAATTGGAAATTATTTTGTATCACTTTGTAACATCACAGTATCACAACAATGGATCTGCGGAAGTTTAGTAAGGTAAGGAGTGAAATAAGGTGTAGAGGTTTAAAAAAAGACAAAAACACTTTTTTGTCTGTAGGCTTTAGTATCCCCAACTTAAATATGCCTCAGGTTTCTCCAGATCCCTGTCTCTTCTCCTTAGGGGTAACCAAAGAAGGCAGCAAGAAGGTAACACCACTGCTAGGACTGCTTGCCCTCACGGCTTCATTCCAAAGTGAGAGAGAGGCAAGCGTGTGGGCCTCTGCAGCCAACACACTGAGTGAAGGCACAGGCTCCTTTGGGGAAGAAATGTCAGGTCTTCTTCTCTTCTCTGAAGGAGGTAAGTCATTCCCCTTTTTCTTTTTGTTGCAACTTCATTCTTCCTCTTCAGTCTAATTCTGAAATGGCTTATTTTAAAATTCATGGTTTAATTTTCCTATCATGTTTACAAGAGCCAGTAAAATTCTGAAGCAGACAGAAAATGTAAACCAGATGTTTAAGGCTACAGGCAACATCATACAGTAGACTCGATTTTTGCCGTCTTTCTTTCTTTCTTTTCTTTCTTTCTTTCTTTCTTTCTTTCTTTCTTTCTTTCTTTCTTTCTTTCTTTCCCTTTTGGAAGTAGCTACAGATAAATAAGCAATTCAAATAGCAATGGAAATGATGGAAGAGATGATGGAATAGTGTATTCAAATGCAACATCCTTCATTTCCTCCTTTTAGTTGAAGAATCATTCCAGCTGGTTTTATCATGAAACTTTGCCCCAAAGGAGTAAATAACTAAAAGCTAAAACCTCCCATAAACTCTTCTAGGATAGTTGGGAAAATGCCTTAGAATAAAAAATAACCAAATATTGGAAATGTGGTAAAGTGTTGTGGTAAAATATTGTGTGCCCATTGTAAGTTTTCCAAAGTAATTACACTCAGTTCAATACACGCCCATCAATTTCCAGGATCATATTATTTGTTGTTCTCACCAAAACCCCTAAACAAAAATGAAATATGCTATGACTACTATCTCTTCATGAAAATGTTTCCAGACCAATCCTTCAAAGATACCTCTACAATTGATGAATGAGGTTCCACTCATGTTTGACTTGGCCCGGTTTATAGGCTTCTTTAGTCTCTTTGAAACATCTAAGAGCTTAGCTATAAAATACAGTAAGACTTCACTAATTTAGATCATTTGTAGGAAGGATAGCATGTCTACATGATAAAGGTTTCACTGAAATTTAGTTGTGGTGTCATGAGACTATATGCGTGTGTCGCTGCCGTTATCAAAGTACCGCCAAATTTTACAAGACCTATTTCTACTTAAGCAATTATTTACTGGATACAAGAACATCCCTTTCTCAGACACTACTTTTTTTAATAAACTAAAATCTGTTCTTTTACCTGAGTAACACAGATAGTCATGACTTTATCCTTAGAAGATTAAAAAATAAAAGCGTATAATAACATGGCCTCTGAAAAGGCTAATTTATTCCTATCCACTGATGGCCCCAGTATATTTATAGCTGTACCCTCTTGAATGCTATCTGCCTTGAGAACATAATTTGGAAATAAATGCTTATAAGATGACTCCCTACCTCTTTGATGGGAAAGCTTCACAGGGTATGCTAGCAGGGACCTCATATCACCAACCTCATTATTACACTAATTGGGAAGAGGGATATAACCTACACAGTCTCAGAATTCCAAAAGACTGTGATAACCTTGAGAAGCAGTCAAAAGCTGAAAGTGAATCTTCTTGAGGATTTACATATATCAAGCTTATTCACAAACCAACTCTGAATCAACAATGTAATTTCTTTTTAAGCATGTTAAAGTACAATATTATGTTGCATCCTGAACACAAGCAAAAATGGACACACAATTTTTAAATCCATTTTGTGAAGCTAAAGTGGCTACTTGAAACCAAGATCTTTCAGAACGAGTGAAAAATAACCCTATGACGTTCTTCAAATCAATTAGCACAGTATCTGATCTATAATAGAGAACAAGTTAATGCCGATGAGAAATATGAGTGATTACTGGCAACCTAGAAGAGAAATCAACACTACTAACTCAGGTTACAGTTATTTTTCCGTAGTTATCACATTATGAGGATGTTTGATAACTGCATGTAGTATTCAGCTGAAAGAATTTCAAGCTGCCTAAGCTTCAGAGCTTCTCTGGTTGGAGAATCCCTTGACAGTGTTTTCCAATACAGGGCCGTTCAGTTTAACAAGAAGAGGCTTAAGACCCTAGGGAATTATAATACCATGATGCTCATCCTTGAACACACATCAAATTTCCACTTCTTATCTACAAAACCATTTGGAGAAAAATTATATACTCTTCTGAGAAAAGAAGGGCTTGATCAAACTTTTTCAAATTTGTTCTTGAACAAAAACAAAAAACTAAGAGCGATACTAGTAAATATACTTATGGACAGAATAAAGAGAAACCTTCCAACATCTGAAGAGAAATCTTGCCCTTTCAAAAAGGCCCAAGCCAGGCACTAAAGAATCAGACTCACCTGGCTGAAGGGATATTAATTTGTGTTCTGAGACAGCCAGAAACTAATTCTATTCTGGAACAATTTTATAGCTAAATAAATCGTTTTCAACCTGATTCACATTATCTTTGCCCTATTACTTTAACTTCATTTTCCCTTGTCACTGGCCAAAGTTCAATCATTTACTGCCTTGAGAAGAAGCTGGAACATGCAAGTGAGGTCCATGTTTGGAAGAGAAATTGCATGGGTAAGGTGGTCAAGAGAAAAGTAATAGAGAAAATTCTCACCATTTTAGCTTCTACCTCATGGAACCTTACGACTCGTAAGTTAGAAACCCCAAACCTACACACAAAGGTATAATTGGCTCTGCTATAAAGCACTGTTTACCTTACTAAGCATATGACCCAGAAAGATTATTGCGAACATATTTAGCTTCAGAAAGTAAAAAAAAAAAAAAAAAATGCTGAAAAGGGAATGAATTTAACATAAATTATATACAGCTTCTCCCCCAGGAGATATACATTTTATGAAGAAACAGCAAACTGTACATATATATATAGCAAATCCTTATTTACTCAGCATTAACAGGAAATCTGTCAGATTTCTCATAACCAAAGCTTTTCTTAGCCACTTAAAAATATTACACATTTCCTTTTGAAACATTGATTGTATTTTGTTTTTTTTTCTCAAGATCCTTGGCATTAATTATTCTACAGTGACATTCTTAGCATTGAGGAGTGTTATATACCCACATCATGTAATGTTGGTTTCAGGGCCGTTGCTTCTAGTATTTTTTTCATCACCATATCAACCAGGTTGTCATCTCTCCCCTGCTATATGGGCAAACACCTAATAGACTCTATAAGTGTCTAAACAGAATCACTCTAATTGGTTACTCTGATCTGGCTGTGTTCTCAGAAACCAGATACACGAACTTGTTAAAAGTAAACTAAGAATACACAGAGAGGTGCCTGGGTGCCTCAGTCAGTTAAGTATCTGACTCTTGATTTTGGCTCAGGTCATGATCTCATGGTTCCTGAGTTCAAGCCCCACATCGGGCTCTGTGCTGACAGTATGAAGCCTGCTTGGGATTCTCTCTCTTTCTTCTTCTTCTTCTTCTTCTTCTTCTTCTTCTTCTTCTTCTTCTTCTTCTTCTCTCTCTCTCTCTCTCTCTCTCTCTCTCTCCCCCTTCTTCCCTCCCTCCTTCTCTTTCTCTCTCTCCCAAAATTAATAAATAAACTTAAAAAAAAAGAATACATAGATGCTAGATGAGGAATTTTTTTGGTTGGCAAAGACCACAATACTTTGGCTACTCAGAAGCCTTTCCAAGCCTTACTTTTAGCTTACTGACTATTTCCTGAGTGGCAAAATGTGCCACTTACCTTTCATATAAGTGAGGTGTTGCATGGTATATATGTCTGTCTGTGGGCTGTGTTTTTCCTTAAAACAAATTTCATTGTTCCGATAATTTTTAGTCTTAAATAAATTGAGCAGTGGATCTTTCCAATCACACACTGTACATGCATTTCAGACTTGAATGACCTTCTATCACCAAACTAAATTAACAGAACCTATGTAATGGGGATGAGGGAATGTTCTCACACATGGAATAAACCAAGGTCACTGTTTGGCTTCAGATCATATACTCGATTGATGTGTGTAATCCTGTGCAAAATGAGAACACAAACACATTCATGCCATGTGCTCACACTCATGCACACAATGACCCCCAGAGGCTTGTGTGGTGGGTTATTCTAGTAATTAAGTCCAGTTCCTCTTCTAGCTTGAGTACACTCCAGACTGAATCTCTTTACTTCCCACATTCTACACATGAGATATTGCATAGGTGGTACTTTGTTCTTGGATGTTATTAGGAAAAGCAAAAGATTCCTGGGACTAACAAATAGATGATGCCCTCAAGGCATTTTGGCAAAATGAAGAAAGCAAAAGAAGATCAATGTGTTAGAAATAAAAAATATTTTGAAGAAAATTCAAAATCTCACTCTAACAATCTATTCATTTTTTAATGGTTTATTTATTTTAGAGAGAGAGAAAGAGGAAGAAAGAAAACACGTGGGGGAGGGGCACACAGAGAGGGTGACACAGAATCCGAAGCAGGCTCCAGGCTCTGATCTGTCAGCACAGAGCCCGACACGGAGCTCGAACCCACAAACCGTGAGATCATGACCTAATTTGAAGTCAGAGTCTTAACTGACTGAGCCACACAGGCACCCCTAACAATCTATTCATTTTTACACCACTCTTAGAGATGGCTTCTCTTCCATATTTCTGCCCTTCCCTCCTCTATTTTTAATTTTTATTATTATTTTTGTATTCCTCAAACATGAGAGCATTCTCCTCTCTAGCCAATATTGAAAGTAATTTCAGGCAATGGGATGATTTGAAGCTGCATCATTACCCTAGAGAAAAATGAAAAGCAGTACATTGGCCATTATCATCATGCCAAAAAGGGAGAAAGCACACTTAAATAACTGCTGAGTTAAGCCATAATCTTCATTGCCCGGGCAGTTGCTGTCCGAGCAGAAATTCTCTCATCGACTTATCTTCAAATAGATATTAAAAGCCTAGTTTCATTTTCATTTCTGAAGATTATATCTGATCAGTAACCATCTTGGAGCACAGGGTAAAAATATTATGCCTCTTACATGCTGATCATTAGGTCTTCATCTATTCAAAACTACTGCTAAGTGTCTCTGAGAGGAGGAAGAGCCATTACCTCTATCAGTGAGAAGATCAACTGATGTTGAAGTTCTGAAAGACTTGGGAGCATTCAGAACTAACTCAGAGTTCCGTATCCACATTGTAATACTGTGGTAGACATCGACTAGTCACATGCCCTAAGAGATTTGACATCTGCAGGTAGACGTTTCTCGCCACTCTCCCCTTTCTATCCCTTCACTCACCAGCCGATTTGGCTAAGACTTAAGAGACTAAATTTGAGGGCTTAAATTTTAAACCTGAATGCAGACAACATCAATTTTCCCTAATGCTCCATTCCCTCACTAAACACTGCTTAGTACAAAGCATACAGATTCATGGAAATGACATTGAAATGTTGTAAATTCTGCAGCAGGATGAAGAAATAATGCAAAAATGGGTGAGCTTTGGGGCAAGTATTAAAATAGGTGATTTGCTTGTGTAACCTCCTCTTCTCACCTCACTTCCTCATTATTTTTCTTTACATTTACCCACCCTTTCTTCACCAAACATACTTAGGGAAACTGTATGTTTTTCCCAAAGCTTTTGAGCAATAGTTAATTTCTTTAGACCCAAATGTTGGGTTTATCACCAACTGAAGCTGCCCCCTCCCTTGCCACCAGCGGGCTCCATCTTTACTTCTCTGTTTCTGTTTCTGTTCTCTTTTCTCCCTTTCAATGCTTCTTTCCTCAGTATCTTCTCCCTTCTTTCACTCCATTTAATTTTTTTTATTTCTTTCATATCTTTGTTGGCATGGCAGAGCATCAGCACCGAATGGGAACCTTATAAAGATTTGTAGAAAGAAGCAAGGCAGGGAGGGAGAGCAGGAGGGAAAGAGTCATCCAAAACTCAACCTGATTCCCCAGCCCAGAATGCTTTAGTTCCTAGACCCTTTCTTCCAGTTCAGGGGCAAGATATGTAGAAAATAAAAAGAATAGTGTATTAAGAAAGTACAAATAGAAAGAAAATAGATTTTGAGATATTCTCTTTTTCTATTCTTTATAGTTCCAAGGAAATAGAAGAGAGAGTCATAATTTCACGACTGAGTTTATTTTGTAAGCAGAAGTTTAGAACTGAAAGGGGCCAGTACCCATCTCCTTGGGGCCAATTAGTCCATTTGGTTTCCATTTATGTGATCATCATTCATCATATTCATTTATTTGAGTTTAGACTCCTTACTGTGACCATGTATTTCCTGTTTCTATTTTACAAAGAGTCATCTTTTTCCATGAAGAGAAACTACCCACACTCCAGGCCATGTTGAGCTCCCCACCCCCCACTTTCAAATTCTGCTCTCTGTGGCCAGAACTCTATCAGTATCCCCTGGTGAAGGCCCACCTGTGCTGCCTGGGCCTGACAATGATTGAGGAGCCATTTCGACTTCCAAGGCCTATTCATATTATTTTCTCCCTCCCCACTTCCCTTCCCTTAAAGTTGTTTTGAGCCAAGAAAGAAGCTGCTAAATACAGTTTATTGTCTTAACATACCTTGTGGAACTGAGGAAATCACACAGCATGCTTCAGCACCTCAGAAATAGAAATTATCAAGTTTTGAGATAATATGCTTAATAATCACCACAGCTTCAATTAAGGACATCCACTAATAAAGGCATTTCTTTCTGCTTAATCATCTTTTCTTTGCATTAGTAAGTTATTTCTGGCAGGAAACCCAAGGATTGTTAAGCTGCTGCATTTCCCTACTTCATTTCTAAGTATTTCCACCTGGACTGGATTTGTGAAGATTCAAACAACCCAAAAATATCTCATCTTTCAACAAAATATTTGGACTCCAGAATGAACTGAATCTCTGAACACAACATTAGAGAAAATGACAGCATCAGCTCAATATTTTTAGGGATGTGTTCAGTTTAGTCTCTTTTAAGTCATTACCAGAAACATCTTGGGAGCCAGTCCACCAGCCTTCCACAGTACCAGTGCAACTTAAAACTGGCTGCACTGCATCTCATGTCACTCTGCCTCATCAGGATAAGATAAAAGGCAAAACTAACTCATCACTCAACTCCAAAGAAGAAAAAGTATTTATCTGAGAGACGGTCTTGACTTATCTAAGAAATTACTGCAGCCTGTCATAATTTCTTCTCCGAAAGCTAACAATTCTGGGTATTCATTAGTGGTAGTATTTTCAATGATTGCTAATGAACAAGAGATTTAGTTTCTTACATCTTCTACTTGTGCTGCATTATAAAATGTTACTTGAGGGTTTGAAGTATTTCTTAAATCCTAAAATTAGAAATCAATCTGATTTGAATGAAGAACAGCTCTGTTTAGTTCAACAGTAATTTTTTGTATTGAAACATATTTCCATTAGTGTAGTAATAGAAACTTTGATATGAAGATTAATCAAAATAGATCCCAGTCCTTAAAATAGAAAGCATATGTAAAGGAGGATGCTATTTACAACCACAGTCTTCTGTATCTCTGAACAATGCAGAAATAATACAAGAGAAAGAAACTAGATGAACATGGCTGACTGAACCCACTCAAATTTGTTAGGATATATAGGTAGCTAGATAAATAAATTCATACAAAAATATATCCATAAAATCATTGCTGACCAAGAAATAATGTCAATAGTGAATCAGAAATTTGGATGAATCTGTGAAAAGCATAAACAAAGATAAGGTTAGCAAAGGAAACCACACATCAAACACATGCAGGCAGGGGACTGCTGCAGAGGTGAAGGTGGCTTCAGGGTTGTCAGGGATTCAGGAGAGGCCCCAGGGAAATTACTGGAAATGAGAAATTGCATTGGAAGCAAATATGCTCCTTGGATCCTCTCTCCTTCAACATTTACGCTAAGCAACTGGCAGCAGAAGCATGTGTCCATGAAGGACACCAGTAAGGACAGAAGTGTCCCCACCTAGTTTGAAACCAAAAAGCAAGCTATGCGTAAAGTCCACACATTGAAACTCTCACCTCTTCTGCACAAAATAGTATTTACTGTAGACAACCTCTGGTTATCAGAATAGCCTCTCACAAGAGGGGAATAGAGAACCTCAAATACAAAGATGAACAGATGATTGAAAATCACAAGTGGTTCGGGAAAAACACCACCATGAAAAACAAGTACAAATAACCAAAGAACCCACCCCCCGAAAAACAGAAGTACAATAAGGAACAGAAGAAACTTTAAAATAACAATTGATAACTTCAGAGAAAGTTGAGAAGATAAAGAAAACAACTAGAGATCAGAAATGTTTAAGATATTCAAAAACGAAATTAGCAAAAGGACTAAATAACAGAATCTAACAAAATCATGGAACTGAAAGTAAACTATAAAAGACATGCTAAGAGATATGAAGGATAAAGTAAGAGATCAGAGAGGCTAGATGCAAGAAATAAACAAGAAATTTCTAAAAATATATCAAAGACCTAGTGAAACATGTCTTCAGTTTAACATAGCCCATCAAGTACCCAACAGGATGTATGACAAACTGCCCCACCCTCCCAAAATATCCTCCTGTAATCTCAGAGCACAATAAAAACTGACAAGTCAATTTTCATTAAGGACAGATTTTACCTTTCTTAGAAATCTATACTATTCTTAGAAATCAACAAATCATGTAGATTAAACAATAGTAAGTTATAAAAGATTTAGATTAACAAAATAAGGTTGATTTAGTAGAGATATAGAGAACACGATCTTGAATATACTTAAAGGAAAAAATATATATATATATATATGACAGAGAGAGAGAGTGCACTGGGTGGAGGGGAGGGGCTCAGGGAAAGAGGGAAAGAGGGAGAGAGGGAAGGAGGAGAGGGGGAAAGAGAGAAAGAGGGAGACAGAGAATCTCAAGCAGGCTCTGTGCTCAGTGTGGATCCTGACACAGGGCTCTATCTCAAGACAGTGAGATCATGACCTGAGCCAAAATCAAGAGTCAGACAACCTACTGAGCCATCCAGGTGCCCCAAAAGGAAAATATATTTTAAGCTTAGAACGAAATCAACAAAATATCATTTACTTCCTAAACTTTCAATAATTGTTAATGATTCAATGCTATGCTCCTCAAAACCAGAAACCTCACCTTAAAATACAGAAGTAAATAAAACATGAAAAACCTTAAAATATAATTAGCATAATCTTAGAGGATATGGAAACAACAACAAAAAAAACCCTCAAACTCAACATCTGAAGGGCTTTTCTAGGGAAAACACAAGCAGGTTATCTTTTCCAAAACATTCTTTACAGGACGCAATGCTCTTTTTGTCATGTTTCTGTTTCCTATACCAAAAGCTGCCACAAGCAAAAACCCTCCAGAGAAACAGAATATTTATGATAAAGCAAGACACTTAGAGAACAACCAGGCTCACTGACAACAGCAAGAACAGAATAAAGGATGATGGTACCACAGATAAGTCACAAACTGCCTCAGCACCACTGTCCTGCACTCTTCTCCCTACAACAGAATCTGAAGTGGTTAGATCTTATCAACATTCCAGTTGTGCAAGTTCTTACTGAGGCCAGTGGATATTAAAGGAGGAATTCACAGAGGCTGCCTGGCAATCAACAAGTCCAGGACTCCAGCTTTTTATATGAGGTCTTCCTGGTTGGGCTAACTTCTCCAGGCCTCCCTGGAGGAAATGGTGTTTTAGCTTTATAGGGCCTCTGCATTGCAGGAGACAGAAACTTTGAAATGTGTGCACTACTGGAATGATCTAGCAGCAGGTTCATTGATTTTAGGTCAGAATGAAGGAGAAGGAATGGGATTCACACCTGAAGCAGCTGGGAGGGGTTTTGCCTGCTTTCCAACTGCTTAGGTTCCTTGAGAGCCCAGCCCATCAGTTTGCCTAGAAGAGGTACAGATGTGGCATTTTTCCTAAATTCCAACTTGCAAAACAAGAGCCACACCTCTAGAGATTGGTCGGAGAGGTGGGAGTGGCATGTGGGAAAGCCATATTTTGCACGTGGTGGTATCTTTTCTCACAAACACTAGATCAATTGTTGACAAATGAGATTTTAAATTCTCAGTAAGTTGAAAGTAAGAGACCAGTGAAAGCATTGTTTAAATTGGGTCAATTTTAGTACAGTGAATGGAAGAAGATATATATAATACAATAATATATGATTTTTCAAACTGTATTATAGGAATGGCAAACAAGGGCAATCTTATCCACAAAGGCGATTAAAAGTTGGGGGTGCTCACCCAGATCTTTTGAAATGGTAATAAGTTTGGCTAAGACAGAATGAACTTAGAAAAGCCATGTTATTTTTGTAACTGTACTAACAGTTTCATGAAAAACTTGAGAATCCTACGTACAAATATGCCTCAGTTTCTCTAACAATAAAATACATAACATAATTCTCAGGATCAATCTGAAAAGAACTACAAGAAAAAATAGGAAAATGTCAATAAATACCTATAATAATGTATCATTAGTTAATCTAGGATCCTTACATAAAATCACCAAGGAATAGACACAGGGCCCTCTGAGTACTGTTTGTTTCACAGGTAAGAGTGAAATCCACTCACATAATTGATATTTAATATCGATTATGTTTTCTTAAATCATACCAGAAAATAATACTGTTTTTTGGTTAAGGAAAGCATAAAAAGGAATACTAAGAGGCAAATTTAGAGACTGACTGAAAAAGAGACTGAATAAAGTATAGAAGTATGAAAAACCATACAGCTAAAGCACAAGTATAAGTTATCAAGATTTCACAAAATCTACATTCAAGTATTTCAATAAAAATAAAATCCATGAAGAAAATAAGACAAATATTTCATGAGACACAATAGAAATATAACTGGAAATGACTGAAAAAATAACCAAATACAAAATAGAAAAATCAACAGAAGCCTCTAATTTGGTGTATTCAAACTCAGCTGTAGCCAAAGTCTAGAAAGCCAGGATAAAGAGAGTGATCCTGCACTGAAAAGAAAATTTGGGCTCCTGGGTGACTTAGTTAAGCATCTGACTTCAGCTCAGGTCACCATCTTGTGGTTCATAAGTTCAAGCCCCACATTGGGCTCTGTGCTGACAGCTCAGAGCCTGGAGCCTGCTTCAGATTCTGTGACTCCCTCTCTCTCTGCTCCTCCCCTGATCACACTCTGTCTCTCTCTCACACACAAAAATAAATAAACATTAAAAATATTGTTAAAAAGAAGATTCTCACAAGAGGCAATAATTTGCCATTAAATGTGTAGAGCAGGATGCTTCTGGAACAAGGAAAGTCTCAAAGTCAGATTCTAACATTGCTCTTTTTCCATCTTCCCATAAACATTTAGATCTACTTTAATAATTCAATGATAAATCATGAACATAACAATGGGAGGCTGTTTTCCCAGCAAGAAAAATCAACACTCAGTCCTGCAATTGGATTCATTACTCAGGTCCACAAGAACCAACAGGTTGGTGTGACCCCAACTTTTCTCCCTATTACATTTTGTTTCTCTCCCTGCTTCAATAAGGAATTAATCTAGTACCTGGAAGGTCACCTGTGACCTTTTCTTAAGCAGTTAGGTGATTCTGCTTACTCACTTTCAACCTCCCTCTTCTCCCAATTCCCAGGATGGTATGCTCTGTGCCCCTCAGCACGTTTTACAAATATTCTTTATCCTACAAACCATGTTCATCCATGTTAGAAAGTACAACACTCTCCTTGTCAGGCCTCAGCTGAGGCTCCAAGCCGGAGGTTGGCATGATACAATTTTCTTTTAAAAAGACGTGAAGCAATAATGGAATAGAAGGCAATTATCACAGAAAGCTGTCATCCCTTGTACGCTCACAGGGACCAGGGACTCATTCACATTCCCTTTACCAGAAGCTACACAGACTATGCCCATGCACAGGGATGGGGCATTTGAGTAAGCAAATAACTGGCCATCTAACTGCTGAGAGCTTTGTTTTTCTGGCTGAGTCACAGGGTCTTCCTATCTTTTGCAAGAAGAAATTATCCACAATCATGTCTGGTATCTTACTTTTACTCTAGGGATAAAGACTGGGAGTTAAGGTAGGTATGAGTAAAGGTTATGCCAAAGAATAAAAAGCAGCAAGAACATAATGGCAAAATTGCAATCTGGGCTCAGCTTACACATTTCTTCCTGTTTTCACTTAAATCTATTACTGACAGCAGTGAGCGGGAGTAACTTAGAAGAAAAGGATTATTAGTCAAGCAAACCTTATCCAAAGGTTTCCTGGTTTATTCAGAAAGGTCTAGTTTTTAGGGTGAGCAACTGAGTGTCAAGAATTATGAGGAATATTCTCCCTCGTATCTGCTAAATGTACTGCTCCAAATACTACACAGATCAACCTCAGTGTATTTTTCTTTCATTTAGGAAAGAGAATCCATTTTGAGCATCTCTGTAAGAAAACAATTTGAAATACTTGCTTTTTTGTAATGGCTTTCTTTTTTGAGGGTTCAAATAATTTTTAGTATTATTCAAACATATACAAAGCATTTAAAACAAGCTTTCTTTCCTTTATGGGCAAAATGCCATTTTAATATGCAATTCTTTGATATCACTGATGTCTCTGTTAACTGACATCATGGTAGAACCTGGGAATACCATTTAAAACTATTATTTTCCCTGTAGCATTTCATGGATAGAGGAGAATAATTAATATTTAATCACCTTGAATGTGAACATAATTCTATAGGAACTGAAGTACTGTCCATTTTAAATGCATTTACCCCCTATTATAACAGATCAGTGGTCAACACATTTCTTTCCTATACAAGTGTGCAAAACAGTAGAATGCCCTAAATCTGACTATATTAAGGAGAATTCAATGGGGTCATTATTTCAACTCCCTGCATCTGAAATTGGTTAAAGTTAGGTATTATAAGGAGCAGAGTTGTAGACTGTTCTGCCTTCTTCAAAAGCCATTTTATTTGGACAGCATATTAACCAACTTAGCCTAATAATTGAGATGCTGATGCACTCTCGGCCTTTCAGCTAGAGCAGAGCAATTACTGGTAGCGAAAGCTTTACCACAGCTTTGCAGCTTCCTGGCCTTTAAACCTGGATCTCTATCGGTTTCTGAATGAGGTGTCGTTTTAATAGTTATAGGCCCATTTAAACATCATTGGATCCATTGTGATCATTGCCTGCTAAAGCTGCCCTACTCCCTCTATTTCCCAACCGAGAGAGTTTTTGTGACTGTTGCTCTGGATCTTTCCTGTGGTTGAGAAAAACACTGCTCTTGGCAAGATTTGGGTTTCTCGACAGCCACTCTTGTTGGTCTGTCCCTTTGCTATTTGGATTGCTTATCACAGCAACAAATTTATGTGTCTATCTTGCTCTATCCTGGAACATAACACTACCCTGACCTGTACTTGACAATAGACCAGCAGTTAATTACCACGATCAACAGAGAAAATATAGAGCCTACACCAACTCTACGCTGACTAAACATTGGTCCTTGCAATAGGAACTCACTCATTGTGTGATGAACCTTTTAACAAATGAGAGGTCTCTACGCTGAAGATACAATTACCTAATTTGAACCGTTGTGAATTGAAAAAAAAAAAAATCTCAAGAGCTCTGAAGTCTGAACCTTTTCCATAATGATCCAATGAACCAATCTTTCAGGACTGCAAGCCCTGAAGTAATCTCAATTCTTATACCATAACCAGAGGCGTCACCACAATTACCCTAATGGGGCATTGAAAGTCTGACATTATTTCTTTCAGTTGAAGCCACCACTTAGTCCAATTTTTGAGTCAATGGTTTCCATGTTTGGTAGAGCATAATCATCTAAGCTATATCTAGAGTTCTGTTTTGTTATAATGGAGCCTAAGTATAAAATAGCATGTCATATTAGATTTCCATAGGATTATAAAATAGCAGATATTCATCTTGCTTTTCCTTCCCAAAAGAACCCCCTGAACACATACACACACAGTATATAAATGCCAAAAAATTAAATAAATAAATAAAAGGAATTCTATGGCTGCATGTAAACAGCTTGGATATTAAAAAAAAAAACAGTTTTTATTACAAATTCAACTTTTTCACTACTATTTGTTTAAAAGAAATCCCTTGAAATTCATTTGCCATTGATCCTTGGTTCCTTTCTTCCGGTCAGAAATTTTTGAATTCAATTAAATATGGAAACTTTCTTCCCTTTCGTAAAGAGAAGTGCCAGATTAGCTAAATGTTCCGATGTCTCTCTAAAGTCACCCATGGCCATTTCATGAATGTTTGAACACTTGCTGGTTTCCTGGTTCAACATCCTTCAAATGAAACAAGGAGGAAAGTTCTTGCCACTGACCCAGGGACTTTCTCCCCCTTGTGCATCAAGGAAATAGTGTCTACACTCGGCCTGTAGTCCCCTCCATTTTGCTTAACACCACATCTCATTTTATAGCTCAGCTTTTTTAGAGAAAAATGAAATGAGTGGAGAGACTATTATTTTTCATCAACCTCTCTGGAAAAGCAGACATTTAAAACTGTTTCACTGACTGAGAGCATTCCTTTATTTTTCCTGTCAGATACACTGTCTTCACACAAGATTCCCGAGCACATTATGAAGCCTTAGAGGCTCGTCTCAGATGAAACAGCTGCTCCTGGTCAAAAGGAGTGTCTTATTCTCAATGTCTCTACCATTGCTTCTGGGCAGAGAATCAGTGAGCACAGACTTCTGCATATCTGTGGAGTTAGGCCTTCCTCTGTCCAACAGCACATAATTCTGACAAAATCCATTCATTCTAAAGCTTAGCACAATTTTTCAACTCCAAAATCACCTTCTACCCTTTTCAAAATGTGTTTTAAGAAAAGTGTCTATTGTACAAATGTTTGAGAAACACACATAAATACAAAAATAATAGTCATGAATAGCCCCAGCACAAAGATGATGACTGTGGTTCATATCTGCAGGTTTATCCTTCCAGAAATAAAATATATGTCATCTCTTTTTTATTTTCAAAATTTATACCACCCTATACTACAGTTTTGAAAATTGCTTTTGTCCATTTAATGCATTTTTGTATTTGTCCATGCCTTTTTAGTGACCATGTCATGCTTTATTGCACAGATGGCCCATAATTCCTTTTAACCATCCCCTTTTTTAGGACATTACCTTTTCCTTCAATTGTTTGTTATTATAAAGCAGAGGTAATGTTGCAGTTTGGAAGTTCACCAGCAGGGGAGGAAGGTTCTGTCCCTTTGACAACATTAGGCTTTATGACTAGTAATTAATGGTAATTGTAGTTCTGATTACTTGTATTTTCAATATTGGGCATGTGAGTCTTTAGTAGAAGAGGAAGAAGGAAGGAGAAAGAGAAGTTACAGAAACAAAGAAGAGAGAAGAAACAACAATCACGGAGTGCTTTCTCTGTGTCACATTCTGCTGAAAGCTTTTCAACGCGAACTCATTTAACCTTTACAACAAGCCTTGACTTACTACCTTCTGTTGTACAATTATTATCCCATTTTAAAGATAAGTTTGAGGAAAGAGAGGTTATTAGGAACACAGACTGTATATGGCTTGAGTACCTTTATACCAAAAAGCTGTGTGACCTTGGAAAATTTGCTTAAGTTCTCAGAAACTTCATTTTCTCATTTATGAAATGAGATGTTCTGCTCTCTTTAAATTCAAAGAGCCTATGATTCTAAGTTTAAAAGCAAGAAGTGCCAACGCTATATCACAGGCATCCTCACAATCCAATACGAGAGCACTAGGCCACTTATGGAAGATTTATAAAAGGGGACAAAAACTTGTTCTGCCATCAGTAATCAATACCCACCTTGAGGATATAAAAAGATGAAGGCTGATGAAGAAAGTGTTTCCCTGGAGAAAGTCCTCCATGTGCTGTAGCAATGTCCCTAACACACCCTTCTCCACCTACACCTTTTCCTACTTTGGGGAAGGGAGTCATTTCCTCTGTCTTTCAGTTACATGAGAGGCGCGTCCTGGGGCAACTCAGAGTAGTCCTTCGGAATTTAAGGTTTACAGTAAAACAGTGTCTCATTTTTGACCCGGTGCTGGCTAAAAACCCTTTGTGACAATGATGAAAAGGTAGTATTGGGGAAATTCCTGCATTACCACTGATAGCAGTTCAAAAGTGTGTGTGTGTGTGTGTGTGTGTGTGTGTGTGTGTGCGCGCGTGCACACGCGCTTCCCCAAGTCCAAATGTGAAGCTCACTGTAAGATGTCTGCCTAGGCATTGGCCAGGGTAAGGATATCTCAGTAGAAAGAGGCCAGAGGGGGTAGGGAGGGGAGGAGAATGTCATAAGCTATTTGCACAAGATTCTTACTGTTCAAAGGATTTAATCTGGGCACTCAGGAAAGATGATCACAGATGCTCCCCCAAGGCAATACTTCAGCTTTAAATACCTTCCAAGGCCAAGAGAAACCAAAGCCAGTTTTTCTTAGTAACTACCTTGCCTCTTACCTCCCCTGCCTACCTGCTTCCAACCTTAGAGGGCCAGGGAAGTCCAGTAAGTAGGGGAGGAAAAGATAAATGGAGAAGAAGCTGACACCATAGTCACTCTGCACAAGCTTGCAGTCCGTTCTAGAAAAACAGAATAAAGTTTGGTCTTGGGATTTTACACTAGACTGAACATGTCAATTAGTGAAATGAAGTTATCCTACTAGACAATAATGATTGGAAGAGGACATTCTATTATCTGAGAGTGACAAGAAAAGTCACCAAATCTACTCAAATTTTTATCCAAGAGTGAGAATAAACTAGCGCCCTGAGCAGGTTAAAAGAGGTAGATGGAGGAAAACTAAAATTGCTTTACAGTTGTACCCTGTGGAGTTCCACCTCTTTCCGCAAATAGGTTGATTTAGACGTATCAAAGGAACCAAAGACCTCCTCAGCTTGAGCATGACTATGCCTACTGCAAGTTTCAAACGGGTTTTCAGCATGCCCAGGGAACTGGTGGGGTAGGCCTGCTAGGCATCCCTTTGCTGGGACACTCTCAGGAAGACAGAATATCTTAAAGGAAGAGGAAAAATAGGAAAAATTGTGACAAAGCTGTATGCCTCAGGGTGAAGAGGTGATTCCAATACGGTGTTTGTCAAAGAGATTTTTCTGCTGCCCTCTTCAGACTCATGTAGTATATAAGAAGGAATGAAGGAGAAGGCTGTATAAAAATGAAAGATTTGTCCCCAAAGATCCCTTTCTTTCTTATCCTTGCCATGGCTCACAATGACTGGAGTATATAATTCTTGGCCATGTGACATGCCTGGGCTAACAGGATGGTGTGGACAGAAGTTAACAGCATTTTCTGAATGCTTAAGGGGCATGATGTTTTTTCCACTCGGTACTCCTGAGCCACCATTTCCATAAAAGAACATTCCCCAAGTAACTACTGGACCCAAACGAGACGATCCATGGGATCATCTGAACTCCACCTGCAGCCTAAGCCCAAGCAATCCTACATGAGCCCAGCAGTCATAGCCAATCCACGAACTCATGAGTTGAAAGCCGCACGTATTTTGGTGTTGTCTGTTGGGCAGCATTGCCACAGCGAACAACAATACCGGTCAATACAAACAATTCCTATAAAAGCACTGACGGACATTAGGGCATATAACTGGAGTTGGGTAGTGCGCTGGAGGTCCCCTAGGATCTATCTCTTGCTTCAACCGTATTCGGATGGAACAGACCCAGGGACGCCCCTTTTTGCAGCCTCCCACTACCCTGCAACCTCTTTTCCAGTCGCAGCCTTCCGAACCATCTTCTCAGCCATCCTCGACCCCCGGGACCGGCCAACGCTGGATTTTGCGCTTAGATCCTCACTGCCCTTCAGTCACGGGATCCCAGATTCACCAGAATTATTCCACCGAGATGGAGTCTCAACAACCGACCGCCTGGTCAGCGCACCACGGTGGCCCCTCCACCTACCTCTCCCTGGGCCTTGGTTCACTGCGAAGGTGCAGTTCGCGGTGGCCGGGCGGCCGCTGGAGCACGAGGGCCACTTCTTCCACCAGTGGGTTGAGGAGGAGCGGGGAGGGCCGCGCGTCCCTCCAAGATGCAGAACCCGCGCGGGGCCGCGCCCTCTTCCGGGACGTGCAGTTGTCCCAAGTCCCTGGGCCCGAACCCCGGATGCCGGGGAACTGGCGTGGCTCTGGAGAAGAGCCCGAAGCAGGCCCTTTTGGAGCTTCCTGCTCCGGGCTCCTCCCACGCAGACCCCAGGTCTGGGACTTCCTGGAGAGCCACTTCCTCCGTGGGGAGGCGAAACTCCTCAAGGAGATGAGAACCACCTGACAACCTGCGTAGGCTGCCGCCGGCTACTAAACAAGGGTCACTTCGAAAGGCTCACCTTCAGGCACCACCGGGAATCTCCGGAGCCCAGCAGCTTTCCAGAGGAGCCTCTGACATCCACATACTGCCAGGCCTTCTGCCTGAGCCGCTCCCTGCAGCCACGTGGCAGTTTTTTAACCACCCAAGCCGTGGACCAAATGATGACAATAAAGCTTTTTGCATCAGCTGTGGAAACACGCACATGCGACACACACACACATATACACACACTGGAGTTAAGAGGAGGTTTTCACTCCTTATTTTGTTACTGAACACTCAGAGCTGCGGCACGTTGAAGGATCCAGAGCTATAGCAGTGGCAGGACGGCCTGGGAGGGACCATAGTCCGTGGGAAAGTTCAAGGCCTCTGCCACAGCAACACCCAGCACCTGTTGCCTGGAAACAGGTGGCAGGCAATGACCATGCTTTCATGGGTACTCAGTGATATTAGTAGTGGAAATTTGTGTATTGAGATGCTTAATAGGCACATAGGAGGTAGGAAAGGGGAATGACAACACGCATCCCACACTGTGGCTGATCATGCTTCTGCAGACCGGATGTGATACACACCCTATGATCTCAACAGACATGTGGTCCCGCAATGCCAGAAAGAGCCAGAAGCAAAGAAATACAGGTTACAAGTCCATCCTTGCAATGGACTTTTATGAAAATCGTCAAATTCTTGGATAAAGGCAAAAGACAAATCTACTGAATTTATTTTTTTTAATGTTTATTTATTTTTGAGATAGAGACAGAGCATGAAGGAAGAGGGCCAGAGAGAAAGGGAGACACAGAATCTGAAGCAGGCTCCAGGCCTGTCTGCACAGAGCCCGACGCAGGGCTCGAACTCACGGACCATGAGATCATGACCTGAGCCGAAGTTGGACGCTGAACCGACTGAGCCACCCAGGCGCCCCTAAATCTACTGAATTTATAAATGACCCAAATTGTGGCAGGGAAACTGGTATTTTCAGTGATGGGATAAAGGTTTAAGATTCCAAATGGGTGAAAACGTGGGATGAAATAAACAAAACGAAACTTACAAGGATAAATGTAAACCTTTGCATTTAGATTCAGGAAATCAGGTGACCAAATCCAGGTGAAGGAATATGTGAGTATGACAAAAAGGTCAGCAGATGTTATATTATAAGCCCACGTGATTTATAATAAAGCTAATGCAATCTTATGTTGTATTAATAAAAGTGTAATGTCCAGATGAAAGATGGGAAGAGTTTCTCTGGACTCGGCACTGGATACAGTATGGTGTTCAGTCAAGTTAAATTCTGTAAGCATTTATCCATCTACTTTGCGCAAGGCATTCTGTGAGATGTGGCATTTTGAGAGTACACAGTGACAAAATGGAGTGACTCCAAAGTACTACAATCAGGGAGGTACGAGGTCTAGAAGCTATAATATGACAGGAATTATTGAAGAGAAAAAGAGGTGTTTAGCCTGAGAAAGGATGATTTTATGAGGAAATTAATGATAATTATTTCCAAATATATGAAATTCTATTCTTTGAAAGAATGAATAAACTTACTTTTTGAGACTCCAGAGAACAAACCCAAGGATAATGAGTGGATGTTATAAAGTTAAATTTTTATATAATGTAAGGGGAACATTTACGATTAAGACTATTGCAAAAGTCAAACTGGCTTTGACTCTCACAAAGGAGTGAGGCTTATCTTCCATTCCCAGAGGTATGGAGGCAGAGGTAGAGTGACCGTGTTGTAAAGGAATTTCTGTTTGGGGTACTCTGTGTGTGTGTGTGTGTGTGTGTGTGTGTGTGTGTGTGTGTGTCGAGATCTCCAAAGTCTATCAAACCATGAAGACTTCTGTTAATTTATCACTTCCCCAGATGTAAAACAGTCTTCATGGAATCCCTCTACTTTGTCACCCAGAGGGGAATAGATGAGAAACAGTCCATATGAGAATTTTCCCACATTTAACAGGAGCATGTAACTTGCTCACATGATACTTTCTTATGTGCCCTTTGGAAAAGTGAGCTCAGAAACAGCCAGGGTTGTTTTGGAGTGTATATGTGTGGGGGGTTGGCCTTGCTCACATGTAGTAGTATGGTATAGTTGGACGGTGGGTTGATAGAGACAGAGAGAGTGACAGGAGTAAGAGTAGGGGGTGGGGAGTGAGAGAGAGAGGATAGGAGGGGAGGGGAGGAGAAGAGACAGAGCTTGTGTAGCCAAGAGGGTAAAAATTGCCATTTAAATCTGGACAACCAGTGTCCCCATCTCCTAGGAGAATGGGATAATTTTCTTCTCATATGTGTTTTTTAAAAAACTTCCTAAATATAAAAAATGAAGCACTCAGGCACCATCAGCCAGATAAGTTAAACAAATAAAACTGAATTATTTAGCAGAATATTTAAGAAGTTTAAAATTCAAGGGCAGGGACATGACAGAGGTCCTGGGAGAAGAAAAAGGAGAAGAAAATGATCCACAAGAACACTGGGCAAAGCCGGTGGCGTGAGTAGAGGACAGGGATGTCCAAGAGGTAATTGGAGCAGTGATGAAATCATTATTCTTGAATTACTCCCAAAACACCAGCAAAGGTTGGCTGTTCATGCAATCATGTGAGGAAAGGCCTTTGGAGGGTGAAACAGTGTTGGTGGTATGGTAGGACAAGACCAGGCATGAAAGGTACAGAATGCCCAAGAGCTCAGAACATAGCAGATACAGAAAAGTAGAGGAAGAGACGACAGTAATAAATTTAGATCCCACAAAGACCTCTGAAGTATTGAGATGGAAACAGTTGCTCACAGGATTTCCTGGTCTGAAGGGAGAGTGGTTTCATTTAAATCCTGATGGTCAAGGTCAGCCCCACAGACTGGAAGATTTGGAACCTGCCAGCAAAGGGCAATTGTGTTTAACAGAAAAAAAACAAGAGACTCCATTATCTGTAAGTGGGCTGATGAGTCTATCAGGTTTCCCTAAACTGAACAAACAAGGAAATGAGAAAGAAACAAAATAATCAGTGCCCACTTTGAAATAGTTTGCAGGCCTACATTTATTGTTAATGCATTATTTATAAGAATTACAAGTATATAAAGGAAATGCAACAAATATCATTCATGTTTTTGAGAACTTTGTTTTGTAGGATAGGAGTTACAAAAAAATACATGAAAATTGGTGCAGACACTATGAAAAACAGCATGGAGTTTTCTCAAAAACTTAAAAATGAACCACCATATGATCCAGCAATTCTACGTCTGAGGATTCATCTGAAGGAAATGAAAACACCAATTTGAAAAGATATCTGTGCCCCCATATTCATTGCAGCGTTTACTACAATACCAACACATGGAAGCAACCTGTGTCCATCGATGGATGAATGGGTAAAGAAAATGTCTGTGTGCTTATATATGTGTGTGTATATGTATATATGTATATGTATATATATATGCATACATGTATATATGTATACATATACATATATACCTATATACATATATGCATATATATACAATAGGATATTATTCAGGAATTTTTTAAAAAAGGAAATCTTGTAGGGGCGCCTGGGCGGCTCAGTCGGTTGAGTGTCCAACTTCGGCTCAGGTCATGATCTCGCGGTCCGTGAGTTCGAGCCCCGCGTCGGGCTCTGTGCTGACAGCTCAGAGCCTGGAGCCTGTTTCAGATTCTGTGTCTCCCTCACTCTGACCCTCCCTCATTCATTCTCTGTCTCAAAAATAAATAAACATTAAAAAATTTTTTTAAATAAAAAAAAAAAGGAAATCTTGTCATTCTTGTCAACATGAATGGAGCTTGAGGGCATTATGCCAAGTGAAGTAAGTCAGACAGAGAAAGACACATACTTGTGTTCTCACCTATATGTGGAATCTTAAAAAAAAAAAAAAAAACAAAGAACAATGAAAATAAAAACTGAGGTCATAGATACAGAGAACACATTGGTGGTTGCCAGAGGTGGGGGTCAGGGGTGGACAAAATGGGTGAAAGAGGTCAAAAGGTACAAACTCCTATTTATAAAATAAATGTCATGGGATGTAATGCATAGCATGGTGCCTATATTTAATAATATTGTATCGTATATTTGACAGTTGCTAAGAGAGCAAATCAAAGTTCTCATCACAAGAAAAAAAAAAGTGCCTATGTGAGGTAATAGATGTTCATTAGGCCTATCGTGGTGATCATTTCACAATATATACAAACATGGAATCATTTTATTGCACACAAAACTAATATTACATGTCCACTATATCTCAACAAATCCATCAATAAATAAAATTCTAAAATTAAATAAAAAAAAATAAGTGGATTGTGTTATGGACTCTATTTTTTCCAAATAACTGACAGTAGAAGCAAATATTGAGTTATTCTGATTGCTCCTATTTCCTGGCTAATGGACAATAATAGTATATGAGAAAGTTTTGTATGTCTTGTGTTAAGACCCTGTATTAACTTCTATAAAACAAACATAAGGGTTTATAAAAGAAACACTTCTATTTGTAGACTATAATTTTTCTCTTCAAAGAACTATAACATCTATTGTTTTGTAAATTATGTTTCTTCTCAGTGTATTTTCTTAATGGTTCTTGAGATAACCTGGTTACTTGCTTTAAGTTAGGATCAACTTATAAAACGTAAAACAAATGTGAGATTTCAAGTAATGAGGCAGTGATGAAACTTTGTCAGTAGATATGTAGGCATATCATTTGGCATATCTTTACTTTCAATATCCTTTTCATACTGAAGTGTTTATGGACAAAGTGATATTATGTGTGGGATTCCCTTTAAAATACTTCAGAAAATAGGGATGCCTGAGTGGCTCAGTTGGTTAAACGTCTGACTCTTGATTTTGGCTCAGATCATGATCTTGCCATGGGTTTGAGCCCCACATCAGGCTCTACACTGACAGCAGGGAGCCTGCTTGGGATTCTCTCTCTCTCCTCTCTCTCTGCCTCTCCCCCACCTGTGTGTGCATCTCTCTCTCTCTCTCTCTCCCTCTCTTTCAAAATAAATAAATAAACCTTTAAAAAATTACTTCAGGGACGCCTGGGTGACTCAGTTGGTTAAGCATCCGACTTCAGCTCAGGTCATGATCTCATGGTTCCTGGGTTCAAGCCCCACGTCAGGCTCTGTGCTGACAGCTCAGAGCCTAGAGCCTGCTTCAGATTCTGTGTCTCCCTCTCTCTCTTCCCCTCCTCTGTTCACACTTTGTCTCTCTCAAAAATAAATAAACATTTAAAAAAATTACTTCAGAAAATAATGGGGAGCACAATGAAAACTAATAGCAGAGTGTTGTTTATCAATGAAATTGGGTAATGGGTATGCAGAGATTCATTGCAATATTCTTTATATATCCTGAATATGTTTGAAATTTTCCATAAGAGAGTTAAAAGATAGAAAAATAAACCAGCCTATATAATGTAGATTCTTCTTCTATAGTTTTTTAATAACTGCAAACAATTTAAAAGCTAATTACAGTTAATATATCAAAATTCCTTTTGCTGGCACTCACTGCCTTAAACCACCATTTCCAATATTTGTAAATCCTTTAGGATAAGGGGTTCTGTTGAGAATTTTTTTGTAGCTTTCATAATGTGTTACAGATAAAAATTACTTAGAATAATGGGATCTGATTTCTGTTTTTTAAAAGCTTTCCAAAACCACTACCAAAACCCCCTGTGATCATCATAGATCCCTGTGAGCTCAAGGAACCAAAGAGAGAAGGGGATCTGGCTCACAGCATTTTATGAAACTTGATCGGTCTCATGATGCTCACAAGACTATAGGAAGAGATAACATGATGGCCTTTTCCTATGTTAGAGAAGGGTATTCTAACAGAATTTTTAAAGCCAAACCTCCTCTCACATTGCAACATTTGGCCATCCACCTCTTTTTGGCCATTCTCTTACTCATAACCCCTGCCTACTATGATAAAAAATAGGCATATTATATGGACAAAGCTTGCATGCCAATATGAGCTTCACCAGGAAGTTGGAGATATGTGTTTTTGTGATATCATTCACAGGCTATTTTGATAAATAGCAGATGGTTCATTCCCAAATGTCAATCTGCAGCTAATGTGGGACTAGATACCCAAGAATTATTTAGGGAAGTTTGTATAAAATAGACTTCTGTATAGCATCCCCTCAAAATTGCAATTTGTACATTTGAGTCAGGGTCTGATATTGTGATTTGTTTTTCTTTCTTTCAACTTCCCAGATTATTTTGATCTGCAGACCAACTTGGAAATCATTCATTTATAGCATTCGCCAAAATTCTGAAAATCTTTATGAGAATCCAGGCTCTCCTAATGTCTTGGAACCAATGGTACCAATGGTATTCCTTGGAATTGTTCACAAGAGCAAAACTGAAATTAAATTATCTACATATAGTCTAGGAGGAAAATTAAAACTAAACATTTTGTGACAAAAGGGAATAGGTTATCATTACTGACTTTGCTTAATAGATTAAAAAATATCATGTGTCAGAGGGCTCCACAAAAGCCTAATCTAGAAGGAAAAAAGAGACATAATAGACAAGAGAAGCATGACTCTAAACCCAATTCCTTAAAAGGGAAATCAGTACAATTCCAACTTAATATCCCATTTTTTATATGTTTATTTATTTATTTTGAGAAATGGTGGGGGGGAATGAGTCGGGGAGGGGCAGAGAGAGAGAGAGAGAGAGAGAGAGAGAGAGAATTCCAAGCAGGCTCCACACTGTCAGTACAGACGGGGGACTTGATCCCATGAACCATGAGATCACAATTCAAGTGGAAATCAAGAGTTGGAAATTTAACTAATGAGCCACCCAGGAGCCCCAAATATCCCATTTTAAATCTTCCTCAACAATATATTTGAAAATATTTTCCAAATATAACATGTTCTTCCATAAAGCTCATTTATCTCATGAGGAGATAAGGATATGAGACACGGTTTCATCTTTAAGGTCATCCAAGGAAGAAGTAACCTGAGAAATTTTTAACTTTGTATTCTATAAATGGGTAAACAAAATAACCTCTGACAATGCAACATGGACTTTGGGACTTCACAATGGATCTTTTTCCTTCCTTCCTTCCTTCCTTCCTTCCTTCCTTCCTTCCTTCCTTCCTTCCTTCCTTCCTTCCTTCCTTTCTTCCTTCTCTCCCTACCATTTCTAAACTACAAAAGTAATGCATACTTAATAAAGATTTAAACAATAAAGAAGTATATATTGAAAAAAGGAGGATTTACCCCTCTGCCCACCTCATCTTCTCCTGGAGGTAATCATGTACTATTTACAGTCTACTTGGAATCTTTCTATATTATCTCAGCTTGAGCTGCTATACCAAAATACCATAGGCCAGGAGCCTTAAACAACAGATATTTATTTCTCATAGTTCTGAAAGCTGCAAAGTCTGAGATCAGGTTACCAGCATGGGTGGGTTCTGATGAGAGCTCTTTCCCATGTTTGCAGCTGGTGGCTGTCTCACTTTTTCTCACATGGCAGAAAGAGAGAACTCTGGTCTCTTCCTCTTCTTATAAGCACATTAATCCTACCACGACCACACTGGGAACCTCATCTAAATGTATTTACCTCCTAAAGGCCCTACCTTCAAACACTATCACATTATTAGAAAATTAGGGCTTTAACATGAATTTTGGGGAGACATATTCATTACATAACACATATTTTCTATTTGTTTATACATTTAAATAAGTATATTTTTTTTGTAAAAAATAATAGGAATACATACTCTTCTAAAGTAAGCTTAAAAAAACTTAAATATATAGATAATGGATATCTTTCCATGTCATAGATGCACAAATGTCACTTTGTTAAATAGCTATGTGATATTCCATCGTATGGCATTTCCAAAATTTATTTAACCACTTGTCTCTTGACTGACATTTAGATTTCTTTCAATTTTTCTCCATTACAAACAATCTTGCAGTGATCACATATGGCCTTATGAGTGTGTGACAATATTTTATAAAATAGAATCAAGTCCTAGAAGAGGAATGGGGAGGTTGTAGATAGGCCCAGGACACAGACACTTAAGGCTCTGAAGGACACTGCCATTTCCAGCTAGCCCATTTTCATTCTCACCTACAAGCCCTTCCGTTCACATCCTTGTACTGACAATCTTTTACATTTAAAACGTATCCCATTATCTGACATAATTAATATAAATAATAAGTAGTGTTTTTATGATTAAGAATTTGATATAAAGATTCAACCCATAATGCATCGTGCTAGTCAGTACATTGCTTCATTATTAACCACAATGGTCCTGCGTTAAATGACTTTCTGTGCATGTGAGTTCTTATTAGAACACCACTTGACACCCCACTAACTACCAAAAACTGTAATTCTCAAAATTCCAGGGCACATTAGGTAGAACAAGAAACTCAAGGAGAGCTGGAGGTTACCAGTTGGGTTCCTGCATTTCAGGACCAGCAGCAGAGAACACAGAAACACATACCTTCACATATTCCTCACATCTCACAGCCAGGGGAGGCAATACACCAAATTAATTCTGAAAGAAAAAAAATGAGTGTCACTTGGTGAATAAAACTGAGAAAAAATGTTAGCATGAAGGAACATCTGCTGCCATCACAATGAAATACTGGCACGTAGACCATTTTAAGACGACTTAACACCCACAACGATGAAACTAACCAATGGACAGAAGAACCAGTAACTATCTCTATGTACCTGTGTCCTCTTTAACTGATTGCTAAAAATCTTTAGCTCACATCATTCTTGTTTTAAAGTTTTTATTTAAATTCCAGTTAGTTAACAGACAGTGCAATATTAGTTTCAGGTGTACAATATAGTGATTCCACACTTCCATCCAACATCCGGGGCTCATCACAAGTGCACTTCTTAATTCCCATCACCTGTTTAATCCATCCCCCCACCCATCTCCCCTTTGGTAACCATCAGTTTGTCCTTTATTAAAAAAAAAAAAGAGAGAATTCTTTGGAGCTTAATAAAATAAAACTAAAGAAAAAAAAAAAGAACACCTTAGCCCAGACCTGTGAATCACTGGAATTACCGCAAAAATTGCCAAAATAACCTCAGAGAAGCAGATGGTTATGAAAGCTTCTGTCCAGATGCCAGAACCCCATATGCTTGCCAATCTGTGTTTCCAGCATGCACCATTATACTTAAAATTATATTTTTCCTTTTCCTGCCATGTTCACTCTACCATAATTAACAAGCTTCTAATACTTTCCCAGAAAACCAGAAACATCACAGCCTGTTCACTTTCCTTTTATAAAAAGACAGGTGAAAAGTAAGTGTCAGATGCCCTGCAAACCTTCAACATAAGCTTCAGCTCAACTACGTGGGGCTCACATTAGTGGTCTTCATGAAGACATTTTATGGTTTTTTATTCCAGCTGTACCATTGTCTCCCTGGGGCCCTCCAAGCACCTACTGAGAGGGCCACTCTCTGATTCCTTCCCAGGTCACCTAGCAAAGAAACCAACAAACAAAAACCCCAGTAGTTTCTTGGAAGAAACTAGTCACTGGTTTGTTGTTGTTGTTGTTGTTGTTGTTGTTGTTGTTTCCAGGAGTATGAGAGAGGACGGTAAGGAAACAGATTCTTCAAGACAATAATTGGTTTTCTCCAGCCAGCAGTATCAGTGAATATACTCCAAACACCATGACAACAAAACCTTTGGCACCATCCTGGAGGTTGAACGTCTAGATAGCAATGATAGAGCACTTTGCTCAGCACCTAAGTTTTCATATCACAGGGAGAATTGCAATATTTGCCAAACTCAAGCTGACCTTTGGGGAGTTCGGAGATGCCGCAGTTCAAAGGGCAGTCTTGCCAATGATCAGTCTTTCCATCGACTTGTTTACCTGCTCTTGGACCAGACTGCCTGCACCCTCCAGGGTCTGGCACCACTGAATGTAGAAAATGTCCAAAATTCCACAAGTTGTCTATTTTTGTACTAGTCAATTTGGCATATTTACATGGTGTTCCAATGTGGGGCTTTTATAAGCAACCTTCTCTCACGTTCCCTGTGTTCCCACTAATCTGTGCACCACACCCATGATACTGGAAAGGAAATCCCCTTAAACATTCAACCGTTTAGCAAAAAGAAACTAAATCTTTTTAGTGAATATTTTGGAGTTGTAGAATACTATGTCAATTTTATCAGTAAATCTGAAATAATGTTTTGTTTTATTTTTTAATTTCCTATAGGGACGCATGATGTTTTAGAACAACTTAGATTACACTGTAATGTGTAAATTTGAATCAGCAATTTTAAGTAAGCATTATGACATTTTAATTACATTTTAATGATTAAACCTTGGAAATGATGCTGATTTAAGTCAAAATAACTTTTGAAGGTATTTTTCTTGCCTGCAGCTATCTGGATATCTGACAGGAGAGAAATAGAAAGAGAGAGAATAAAAGGAAAATGGTGTTCTAACCATGAAAAAAGTGGGTTTAGGGGTTTTATTTATCTGAATTAGGGTCAATAACCATGATGGGAAGAGCTAGTTACAAAGAGCAACTTTTGGACACGTTTCAGCACTAGGCTTGCATTTGCTTTACAAAAAGCCAACATTAAGAATAAAACATTAATGAAAAAGACAGCAACAAATAATTTCTGTCTGCATGTACACCTACATCCCACTGTCACATGATCTTATGTTTAGTTCTGCTTGGACCACTAAAAAAGAAGAAAAAATATAAGTTTAGAAAGAGTTTCCTCATCAGAAAACTGAAACTGAAGTTCAGGGAGATGACAGGCAAACACTAAAATTCTAGAACATTTTGTTCCCAGCATTTCTTCTTCCCAAGGAGGGAGGTGGAAGCTACAGAAATATAAATGATGAAAACTGTTTACTTTTGAAAGCTAACAATAATGTGCTAAAAGGTAAAGCCTCTTTAAAACACTGCGTTTAAACACATTGGCTTTCCATAAAAACTAACAAAGGGCTAAAATAAGTCTAAGCATGAATGATCTAAAACAAATTGGAATGGGTAAATATTGTGCTTTTGTTGGAGAGCAGTGTTTTATTTACAGAAAACTTTTTCATTGATTTTGCTGTGGACCTCCTAGTGACGTTAGTAATCTTTGTTCATAAACTTAAGGCTCCAACTACTCTACAATTTTGCATTTTACAAAGCACATTGCCCATGCTCCTGGGTCCTTGTACATGCTGGTTCTTCTGTGGAGAATTTCACTCTTTATAATCCCTGCCAGACAGAAGACTGACCAGCTATGATGTTTCTTGTTTGGATGGAATGAAAGAGAACCCAGATGGTGACCTAGGTATCAGATATTATAAAGGTGGTAATTCAAATCAGTGGGTTAATTATTTAGTCTGTAACTAGTATTTAAAAATTTGTTAATTACTTGGGAAATAAATAAATGTACACCACTGCCTCATGCCTTAATCACGACTGGATTCCAGAGATCCAATGGTATGAATGAAAAACAAAGCCATGTTATAAAAATGTTAGAATATTGTTTAGGAAAATAATTTTTATAATAAGCACGTACAATGAGGAAATTCATGGAAAAAGCAAATAAGTAATAAACATGTGAAGATGACAATCTCAATAATGATCACATAAATGTACATTGAAATATCTAATCTATACCAGCTTTCAGTTATTATAATGTCTTATAAACATGTGAGGGAGTAAAAACAGTCATTCTCAATGTTGTGTGTGAAATTCTAAATTTGTATAAGGACTTTAAAGGGCAACTAGACAATAACTTACAATTCTGAATATGCATACGTACAAACCCAGAAATTTTACTTTTGAGGACTCTATCTTATAAAAAATATTCCTGGCTCAGTTGGTTAAGTGTCTGACTTCGGCTCAGGTCATGATGTCACAGTTCATGGTTTCACGCCCCACATCAGGCTCTGTGCTGACAGCTCAGAGCCTGGAGCCTGCTTCAGATCCTGTGTCTCCCTCTCTCTCTGCCCCTGCCCGGCTCATGCTCTGTCTCTCTCTTTCTCAAAAATAAACATTAAAAAAATTAAAAAATAAAATAAAAAATAAAATAAAATACTCCTGCATATGTACAAAGGCATGAGAGTGCGCACACACACACACACACACACACGTTAATTACAATATCATTTGCTATGGCAAAAAAATGAAGACAAAAAAAAGTCCATCAATAGGAGGTTGGTTAAATCAATTAGAATTCAAATACACAATAAAAACCTGGACCACTATTAAAATGAATGAAGTTTATCTGTAGCTACCAAATAGGAAAAATGTCATTGATATACTTCTAAGTCAAAGAGAATGTTTCAGGGGCGCCTGGATGACTCAGTCAATCAAACGTCCAGCTTTGGCTCAGGTCATGATGTCATAGTTTGCAGGTTGGAGCCCTGAGTTGGGCTCTGTGCTGATGGCTCAGAGCCTGGAGCCTACTTTGGATTCTGTGTCTCCCCCTCTCTCTGCCTCTCCTCAGTCATGCTCTGTCTCTCTCTGTTTCTCAAAAATAAATGTTGGAAAAACAATTTTAAAAAGAGATGTTTCGGAACAATATACACTAAATCTTCATAGATACAAACACAAAATGTATAGTTTGAATGTTTTACAGGTACATGCACCACTGTTATAATTACACATGCATATTTCAACCTGCTCATATGCCATCTCCTTTTTGAAACTTGCTTGATCCCCCTATAAATATGATCTCCACCTCTTAAATTAATTCCATACCTTATACATACATCTACAATTCCACTACCATTACACCCTATAGTTTCTGATGAAATAAAGATTAAAAAGTTTTTCAGTGGACATGGGGTGCTGAACTTTCAGAAATGTATGCTAATTTGCCCCACCCCAAATATCAGTCATGTTGGAAATTAAAAAAAAAAAACAAAACAGAGGCAATCTTCCAACAAATACTCAGATTCTCAAATGTCTGCCTAAACAGTCTCCAGATGATGCGAGATGTAGAGATAAGGCACCACGGTGTGCCCACAGTCATGGCACTCCCCACTCCACAGAGGGCAGACAGACTCCCGGGAGGAGATTGGGGGCATCTCCTCTGCTAGAAAGCCTGCCCCTTGTAATGGTCCCTAATTTTTAAATCTCTAATCAAGTGTGTGCAGGTGGGAGTCAGAGAAGGAGACAGAGTGTGAACCCTTGTGCAGGCTCCAGCAGCCCTCAACAGGGAACAGCGGGCAGCTCAAACAGATGTTCCAAGGCTCTTCGCCTAACATCTGCTCCCATCAGTTGCCAGGCAAGGTTTTATAGACATTAGGATTGCGCTAGTGGCTATAAATTTGAAGATCTGCATGGATTGAGGAGGGCTGACTAGAAAATGTGTAGTGTGAGAGAAAAGAAAGCAAACACATAGATGAGTCAGTCCAAAATAACTATTCACATACACCTGGTTTTATATGTTTAAAACAGCATCAGTCTCAGATATTAGAACGTCTCAATGCTGAAACATTTCTGTAAAGGGACAGAATTATTCAAGATATCTGATGTCTTTAAGATTGCCTAAAATTTTCCTCACCAATCTCTGTTTTTTTTATTTCTTTTAACACGAGATAGAGCATGTTTTTATTTTTTTTAACATCCGATAGAGCTGTCGGCACAGAGCACTGCACGGGGCTCAAAGTCACAGACTGCAAGATTATGACCTGAGCCGAAGTTGTGTGCTTAACCAACTGAGCCACCCAGCTGCCCCACCAATTTCTCTTTAAAAGTCAATGATGTGTCACTCAGCTCTACCTGAGAAAACTGTAATGTTAAAGCCTTAGAGGTTTCCCTCCAGCTTCCAACCGTTTTCTAACCATCATCTCCAACTTTAAGTTCAAAATCACTAGGGGATTTAGAAGTTTAACAGAATGGAAACTAACCCAACATACAGTTATATTTTGATAGATGATGGGTAGATATTATACATTCATAAAAATGTACATTTTAGATATATGTTATTCATGTTCGTTGGCATATGAAACCCAGTGTAAAAATAATTGCAGACAGCATCTTACAGTGATGTTACAAAATGTTAAGGTCATTTCTTTCTGATGAGTTACACAGAAAAAAAAAATCTAGTGAAGTGCAAACTGGAATAAAACAAGGAAAACTTTTCCGAAAGCCTCAGAGGCATCTTCTAACGTAGTGGTTCTCAAAACATGACCCCAGATAGCAGCATCAACATCACCTGGGAACTTGTTAGAAATGCTGAGGGTGGGGCTCAACAATATGGATTTAATGAGCCCTCCAGTGATTCTAATGCTCACTCAAGTTTGAGAACCACTGTACTCATGGTTATAGTTTTCTAGGCTCTGATAAGCTCCACTTGGGGTGGGTTGACTATTTGTGTTTGGCTGAGTTGGCTTACCGGGCTTATTCAGTATCTAAGAAGGAATCACGCTGTCATTAGAGATATACACATATATTTTTAAATGAACAAGTATTTGCATGTGAACCATGATGACAGTGGAATATGTAATCTAACATTTTATTCTGACTTATAGACGCTTGTATTTGAAGTCTTATAAAACTATGACAATTGAATGCATTGATTTATAGTTAATAAATTATTCCTATTGAAAAACTATGTGGTAACTGAGCTTCTCCCAGTATATTCCAATAGCTATATCTAAATGAAAAACCAGACAATACCTGTTCTTATAATAAAACAAAGCTATTCATAATATGTCTCTCCCTTGACTTCAACTCTACTTTTAGAACTCGTTCTTGCTATCATAGTAAGTAGATGATTATCTTTCTCGACACCCTCAAATTATTAACAGCCCTTTGTGGAGTGCACATGTAATTTATGATACAGATTAAAACCCAGCACCTTCTTATTACAAGTGTGTTTATAATAAGTCTCCAAACATTCTAAACCTTGGATGAATTTTATATAAAGCTATGGTATAAAGTCAATGCTCATATTTCTTTCTCAAATAGTTCAAAGGTCAATCAGTAAGATGAGAGGCATAAAAATGTACATGTGAATTATTAGTATTTGCCATTGAGTCTAACGAAATTAGAAATCACATATACCCCCAGGCAACATAGTAATCTTGATTATGAAAGAAATAAGTTGTATTCTATTAACTCCAAATACTTTAATAGAAACACTAATTATATTCTAACTTAATTAAAATGGGTCAGAAGTTCAGATGATTATATAGAGAAGAAAATAAAAGAAATAAATTAGCAAGTGTTTTATGTAATTACTAGAGTATTTAGGACACAATTAAAGTAATTTTATTCTTATTTCTGATTTGCCTTAAATCCCTACATTAATATTCCTAAGATGAAGGCTAAGTAATTGGACATTCCCAAGGCTCTAAGTTACTGTTCAGTATGTCTCTTCAGTTTATTCTTTTAACATACTACATATAAAATAAGCCATAAATATTACAAGCTATGGGTTAAAGTCTCCATTTGATTCCTGCATATGTCATGTGCCTTTAAAGATTCAATTAATCACAATTTTCATATTCAAAATCAAGTAGCTTAGCAATTACAATTAAAAACTTCTATCAGCTCATATCTCAATTGCAAATGTCAAACCAAAAGTAGTATTTATCTTTAGGGAAACATAGCACACATTAAAATGTTTTGCATGATGTGGATTACATAGAAATTTGAATTCCTGAAGCCCTACGTAAAAAAGTAAAAGATCTCCCACCACATGAATATACATCTTCATTTTGAGGGAGAGGGTGATACATCACTTCAAAATATTACGTAATGTCTTTCTTATCAGTTCTAGGACGCCTCTGCCTCTCTCTCATTCAGCAATGCCAGTGCTGGGAATTGGGGGCAGTAACAAGGAAAAGCTGCTGTTGCAGTTTGTTTCTCCTCTTGGCTCCTCCTTGCCCTGAGCCAGACATAATCGGCGGTTGTCACCAGCGGCTCAGGTAGCAGACAGAAACCCCAGCCTGTTCTGAGACCTTGCCAAGAGCAGCAATTGTGTGGCACCAGTGGGTGCAGGAGTGAGCCTGCCACCTCCAAGGGAGCGTTCTGAGCCGAAAGACAAACCTCTATTAATGGCGCATACTAATGATCTTTACATTTTAATTAGAAATGCTTGAGTTAAGATCACTGGCTGAAACCTTAATGAGCAAAAGAAGGCTTACCTCTTGTTCCTCTGCTTTTCAACTGCAAAAAAAAGCAATAAGCTGACCTGAATCGGGTCAGAGCAAATATCAAGAAAACTCATTAGAAATCTGTGATTTAGTCCAAGCTGGAAATACCAGATATTTCCACTTCAAAGCCAAGAAAACATAAGGTTAGCAAAGGGAATAGTCCACAGAGGTCCCTCTCTCTCTGTTTCCATTCACTCACACGTGCATACATTTTTGACTTTGCCATATCCAATCCCTTCAACATGCAAAAACCAAAAGCCACATGCTTAAATCAATGTCTGAAGGCTCCATCAAGTTTGAATATTTTCCTAAGCAATTTGAAGTTGTTTTCTTTGTCTAAAAGCACCAAGTTTATACTAAATAAACTCAGATTTATTTCTTGGCTATTGTAATAACACAAAAAAGGTAGATTTAATACTTTGGAATACATTTTCGGAAAATGTTCTTTAAACTGAAGACTGATGTGTTTCTTTTGAAAACAGACAAGATACAGGCAGTTTTAAAAGATGATTTTATTGGGGAAAAAGTTCTATGAGGTTCTGTTGTCCCACCGCCAATGACTTCTAGAGCACCATGATCACTATGGAAGCTTTCAAACAATTAATAAAGCGTTCTCAAATGTGGAGAAGAAAGTATCGGGTCTAGGCTTAGTACCAGGGAATGGCTTTGAGCCTCTCCATCAATAGAAGTAAAAGCTTGAAAACAGGGTAGAGGTGAGAAACATATCTTAACTATTACACTTCTGTATAATTTTAACCCAGATGTCGCATCAATTTCCATTCCTCAAATATGTGGAGCAGGGTTTCCTGAAGTGAGGTTTCCAGACATCTGGTGATCAATTAAGTGGTCTTCAGATAACACGGAAGCTTTAGAAGAGAAAGCAATGGAACAATTACAGTAACAGGCATTCCATAAACTTATGATGTGAAATGATTTGATTTTTGCAGAAATCTTGTTACATGTATAATGATCATCACCTTCTGAAAGTTGTTGTAGGCATCCTAAGTGTGTTTATCAATTCTTCTTGCCTATTCTTCGGTTAACAGAATGTATTTTTGTCTCTGCTGATGAATTATTCTACCATTTGTGGTATATTTTTTATAATTGTGAATTTAATATTCTCTATTGTGAGTATCATGCTGAGTTAATGCTCCTATTTGAAAATTTAGATCAATGATTCAAAAAGGGTTCAATGAAGCATGCAAGTAATGATGACAATAATAATTTCTACATCTCAGAAGGTCATACAAATAAAAAGAAAATGGAACTCCACTGCAAATATAGAATATGAGTTTGTATGTATTCGAATATGTGAATCTGCTTTTGTGATGATTTTCCATAAACAGATGAAAAGGGAAGTAAACATTTGAAAATGGATATTTTGGGGGGACAACACGCTTATTGGATCTCAGTCCAACTCTATTTTCTATCTTGAAACGTTTTCCAAATAATGACATAAACCGATAGAAGCTTCATTTCTAAAGACAGTGAAGTAATTTCTTATGAACACCACTTGGGTTAACACAATACAGATACTTAATAATACTTTTCAATGTAAAGCTAATTTTGTCATCTGGTCAAAAAGGGACAAAAACGAGAGTGGCGTCATTCACAGTGGCCCTTCCCACAAGCCTAGACCTTTTCTTTCTAATAATGGTTTAAGTCTGTTAAATCATTAATGGTCTTAAACACTTGCTGTAAATTCATGGTTTTTCTATTTTAGATTATTCCATCATTTAATATAATGACATTTGCCTCATAGTGCTCATTCTACTTCTTTTTGTGTTTTTTGTTTGTTTGTTTTTGTTTTTAAATCAAATTTACTGCTTGGGCTTAGTTCTCAAGCACAGTGTTGAAAAGGTGCAGTAATAGCATCTTCACCTTCTTCCTCACTAAAAATATGCTTCAAAAGTGGGGCGCCTGAGTGGCTCAGTTGCTTGAGTGTCCAACTTTATTTCAGCTCAGGTCATGATCCCAGGGTCATGGAATCCAGCCCCATGTCAGACTCTGTGTTGAGTGTGGAGCCTGCTTAAGATTCTCTCTCTCTTGCCCTCTGCCCCTCCCTCAGCTGGCTCACTCTTTCTTTCTCTCTCTCTCTCTCTGTAAAAAATGTTTTAAAAATAAAAAAAGGGGTTCCCTGGGTGACTCAGTCAGTTAAGCATCTGCCTTCGGCTCAGGTCATGATCTCCTGGTTTGTGGGTTCGAGCCTCACATGGAGCTCTGTGCTGACAGCTCAGAGACTGGAGCCTGCTTTGGATTCTGTGTCTCCCTCTCTCTCTGCCCCTCCCTTGCTCATGCTCTGTCTCTCTCTGTCTCTCTCTGTCTGTCTCTCTCTCTCTCAAAAATAAAAATAAACATTAAAAAAAAAGAATGCTTTAAAAGTGACACCATTTTCTGTGATGCTTGCTATAGATAGCCCATGGGTACCTATCAACACATTAAGAAACTTCCCTTCTGTTCCAAGTAAAGAGTTTTTAAAATTAACTGGTGTTAGATTTTATTAAATGTTTTTGAAGTGCATCAATTGAGATAATTACATGGTATTTCCGCCCACTTTAATCTGTTTCTATAGAGAATCACATTAGATTTCCCGATGAAAAATCTGAATTCCTGATATAATCCCTACTTACTCATACCTTCAATACTCTGCTGCAATTTCCTTGCTAATAACTTATTTTGACTTTTGCATCTATATTTATAATTAGAATACTTTGCATCTGTATTTATAATTAGAATACTACTAGAAGTTTTTCTTTTTGTTAAAATCATACTGTTTTGGTATCACTCTAAATCTACCCTTAGAAGAGTAATTAGGTAGCTTTCCACCTTTTTGAATCATCTGGAAGAATTTCTAAAACATGAGAATCAGCAATTCCTTTAAAATTTCTAAGAAAGTTACAGTAAGCCATCTGGCATTAGTTTTTCTTTAGAGAGAAATTTTTTACTACATTTTCAATTTCTTCTACAGTTATTGATGGTTTTAAATTTTCTACTTCTTTTTGAGTCACTGCTATTAATTTACATTTTCTTAGAAAAATAAGTTTTTCTCCTAGAATCACAAATTTATTGATCCAAATCTGTAAATAGTATTTTATTCAAATTTATTCACATCCACAGCTCTAGTTAATAGCCCTATATCTTATATTCTGTTGCTATTTTAGTAATCATGTTATTTTCCCCCTTAATCAAACTTAGCAAATATTTATTAATTTTTCCATCTATTGCTTTTATTTACTGATAAGACTTTTATTCTGTATATATTTCAAATTTCATATGTATTAATTCCTTCTTCCTACTTTATTATTTATTTGCTTATTCTTCTAACATATAAGAATTGGGACATAATTTCAATTTGTCCCTTTGATAATGATATTCACTTTGATCACTTGATTAACATGGGATCTGTCATGTTTCTCGAAAAAAAGATTGCTTGGTAACTATTTTGTGAAAGGATACTTTGAAATAATTTAAATATCCTGTTTCTTATCAAGCTTTTAGTCTATTCATTTATTTGTTTGTATCATCACGGACTCCTGGTTTCCTATTTTATCAATGGATTATAATCTACAGATTACTTTGATACTCAAATTGAACTTAGTTTGGCCAGTGGGAACCCCTTCAAGAAAGTGTTAGAGTTCTTTGGTCTACCATAAGATGACAGGCTTATCAAACTTCCCCTGTCTCAGACCTGAAAGTAGCATTTCTCAAAGAGCCCTGAATCATTTTTGTGGAGAATGGTTGCTCCAGAGTACTCTCAACAGACAGACCTGGGGAATATATGTATATATGCACTTAACACATTCATAGATAAACATATATATCAATATTCAGAGTGTTTAGATGTAACTATATTTATTTTTATAGTTCTTTATCTCCCTCAATCTATATTGAAAGCCATAAATTCACATCAATAGTCGAATCCAATCCACAGGGTTCATTCTAGTTATCTCTCTTGCTATATTTATAACACCTTTTCCAACCATGGGAAACTGATTCCCATTATCTTTAGTATATGTATTTATTTAATCAATTCCTCTATATATAGCCAATATTCCGTCTCTGCCACCACTCACTCCCCTTCCAGGAACTCGAAGCCAGCTTGGATATTCTCCTCACGCCAAACTGGGTTCTCACCTCCCATGCCAGCCACCCCACACCTTCCCCCCACCCCACACACACACACACAAACCCCCACACAGAAACACCCTCAGCTTGCTCAGACTCTGACATCCTGTGGAAAGCCACCCATCCATGGGATTTCTTTAGATTCTGACTAATCATGCTGGGCCACCCTTCTATGCAGAAGCTCTTCTTACCATGTGAGACCTCTGACTGCTAGCCCACTCTAGGCCACCAAGGCTCCCCATTTCCAATGACATTGACACCTTTCTCAACCTTACCTGAATTATTTAGGAAGGAAAGGGAAACAGGAAAAGGAAAAAACTATATTCTATCCTACACTGAGGTTTTATAAATATTATTAAAAACTTGAGAAAACTTTTTACATGGATATTTATTTGTTCATATAGATCAATCAACAAACATTTATTGAACACCTGCTTTGTGCTCAGCTGAGGTAATATAAAAGAAATATGAAAAGGTTCTTGTCATGTAGCTACTTGAAATTAGATTGGAAACGGAACAAGGAACAGAATAATAAAGGTTCATTGTGTTTTCTAAAACAACAGAAACACAAAAAAGGCAAATATATAACTATTAGCTTCTCAAATTGTCATAATACATAGTTTGCTTTGAGGTAACCTTTTCACACCTGATGTCTAGCCTTTTCTTCCAAATGCATTGAAGCTCACTTAGCACAGAGCTTTTTATTAATGCTTCAGAATGGATGGTGGTAGGTTTCACTCTGTTAAATTACTGGAGCAGACACTGTTATTATTTTGGTAGCACTGTCATCAGAACTAAAGCATAATAAAGAAAGTCACAGTATAATGTAAAAAAAAAAATCATCACTTAAAAAAATAAAAGAAGGGGCGCCTGGGTGGCTCAGTCGGTTAAGCGTCCGCCTTCGGTTCAAGTCACCATCTCACGGCCCTTGAGTTCGAGCCCCGCGTCGGGCTCTGGGCTGATGGCCCAGAGCCTGGAGCCTGCTTCCGATTCTGTGTCTCCCTCTCTCCCTGCCCCTCCCCCGTTCATGCTCTGTCTCTCTCTGTTTCAAAAATAAATAAACGTTAAAAATTTTTTTTAAATAAAAAAATAAAATAAAAGAAGAAATATATTGAAGAGTAATTCTTAAAATGTGCTTGCTGGAGGTTGGTCTGACTCAGAAATGCAACTTATATTTTAATCATTTCCAGAAAGGTCTACGTTTCCTTTTTAAAGTATAAAGCATAAAGTATAGCTCCCTGTTCTGACTGAAAGTATGGAGGTTAACTGTGGAGTCATGCAGTACTCTACAGGAGTGTGAAAAAAGCAGAACAGGTGCCTTTCGGGAGAGGAAGAGGCAAGGAGCCAAAGGAAACAAAGGAAGACAACAGTCTGCTGGGAGGCCCTGAAGGAGTGGAGCAGAAAAGGAAGTCACTGCTGCCAATTGCTACTGTCACCACAACTATCATCATTTCTGAGGGTTCAAAGAGAACTGATATCATTCGTGTCTTGGTCTACACGTTTTGGTTTTTTTTTTTTTTTTTTTTTTTGAAGTGATTACGGTGGCTGAGAATATAATGTCATAGCTGAAGGCCAAATACCAACTAATGTCCACAGCAAGAAATGACAACTGTTATTAAAATCATTAATTGTTGTCCTCAGATACTGCTTTTGTCCAGATAAATGTGCAGAAACAATTATGGAAGTAATTATTCATGCTTTTCAATTTCACAAGGATGGTTGAACTTTACTCTCTTGCTTTCTACAGGAGTGACTGAGACTCAGTACTTCTAAGTAATGTCACTTATGATCAGGCACAGTCTTCATTAATGTACAAAATATTCCTCCCCCATAGTCAAAGAAGAGTTAAAAGCTGATTCCTGAATGCTCTGGTTTTCCTTCCTTGCAGTGGACAAAAGCTCCGAAAGGGTATTCACTTAACTGCAAATGCGGCCAGTCTTACTTACATTCATTAAATGAGATCTTTGTAAATGCTTCCCAGACTCTGCGCCCTTTCTCTAACACCCCTCCCAGCAGTCAACCTCTAGGACTCTGCCTCTTTTGCCTACATTGTTCAATTAGGTAGATACTGACCCAGGCTGGATTAATGAGATCCGCCCTCCTATGAGGTTAGAGTTAGGACTCAGGAACTCTAATCACTTATCTGATGACACTGAATCTTTAAGAACATCCACATGTAGGGACTGAGGAGATGTGCCTCATGTTGGTATTTGTAGTTTTTGCATGAAGAAGCAGGGAAAAGAGACCTGAAAGTGGCTAGAAGGTGAAGCAGACAGGCACAGAGAAACAGGACCTCTGTCTCTCACATTTCAGTTCTGGATCTACCATGAGTCCTTGCATTTGGTGATATTCCATTGGTTCCTTTTAAACACGTCCCACCTTCATCCTGCCTTTTACTTAAACTGGCTAGGACTGGACAGAGTTAAGGGAACCTTTTGTTCCATGTATCTGTCAGTGGTTTACAAGTCTAACCTCTCACTCTGTGACTTCTTGTTCTTACTGGTGGCAGTAGGTGTATGGAATGCCACTGAGATATTTTTATATATCTGGAGGTGGCCACCAAAGGATTACTGAGCACCTGATCGCAGACCCATTGCTTAACTCCTCCTTTCCACCCAAATTTAATACCATCAGTCCTAGAGCAGATGATCCAGTGGCAGAGCCCAAGTCTGGCAGCGCATCTCTGCTCAAGGTACTTAGTAGAGACCTCGGTGTTTGTTTCCTACACAGGACCTGATTTTATTAATCCAACTGATTTTATTAATGCTTAAATCCAATTTAAGCCCAACTGATTTTATTAATACTGTGGAATATGATAATTAATTATGTTAATCATCTGATTGATTATGCTAATTACCTAGTCCCTCAAAGAAGAGTCTTAACAAACACAGGTTTAATTATGTCAGAGACGCTGTGCAGTGTTCCCTTAGAATGAATGTATAAGAGATTGCCTTAATTAAGCTGTGCTGTCTAGCTTTCTTTTCTCTTGCCCACTTTTATTATCTGGCTCTTAATGTTTCATTTGCTTTTCATGTTTCTCTGTTGTTTTTTTTAGTTTAATTTTTATTGTTTTGTTGTTTTGTTTCACTTTATCTATACTCTTTTATGGCAAATGTCCCCAAATTACTCTTGAGTAAAATAATAAAAATGTAATACTGAAGTCAACCATGAAAGTAGAATACTATTTTCAGGTTCATCCCCTTCACTGATGAATCAGCCAGAGATGTGGAGGCACCATGAGATGAACCATCACTCAGACAAGAAGCTACTAGACTCTTTCTTTCCTACAAGATTAACAATACCATATGCTTCCATGCGGTTGGGCCTCGCTCATGATCTTTTATCCGTATTAACAATTACTGAACATTTACTCCCTACACAGGAAACAGAAGTGAAGAACAAAAATCTCTTGCACTTGAGGAATTTACAGTCAGTGGAAAAGATAGACATGAAGTCAGCTAACAAGAGCATAAGGAAGAAGGAAATAAACTCTAGGAACACAGGAACATTTGCATGATAAGATAGAGGGCAAGTAGCTGTTTTGTGGAGGGGACAAAAGAGGGAATGGTATTAAATTTGGCCCAAAGGAAGAATACATTGAGAAAAACCATAAGGATAACAAGACATCCCAGACTCCCAGACCAAAGGGACAATCTGATCAAAAAGGGACAGATGCCTAAAGAGTCATCTTCTGTTTGAAAAAGAGTGAAAAGCCAATCAGGAAAATCTTGATTTTTTTTTTAGAATTTTTTAGAAGTGTGATCTATTTGGAAAGCTAAGTTAGGGGGTTTGGATTGAAGATATATCAGATAATGCACACTTCACTCATAAGGCTAAGCTTTTGTCATTTCAAGTGCTTCTGAAATTAAAAAAAAAAAAGTCTAAAGAGAAGGAATAAAATGAGAAAAGTCAAGCTGGGATTGGGGTGAATGGAGGTGAAGAAAACATACGGTAGGCTTAAGAACTGAAACCTGATGTTGCTGCTTTTCTTTTGTTGGGATCCTGACATCAATTCAATCAAGAGCTGAATAGCTAGCTTCCTGTTCTACCAACTGAGCTAGCCAGCTGAAACCTGCCTTTTAAATATGTATTGTATCCTTTATGAATCTGTGCTTGAGATCAAATGTCTCCAAGGTAACTGGCCTCCCCTTCTGGTGTGCCAGATGACCAACATCTATCCATACTGGTGTCACACTAGGTTCTTAATCTTTCTGGAGTCATACACCACCAAAGAGTATAAACAAACATAACTACCCAGACAAGTCATTTCCTCTGATAGAACAGAGCATGTGTAAACTTTCATTGCCATAAGTGAAGTTGGTGTTAACATATCCATATTTTCACTAACATTTTATGGTAAATATATACACAATTAAAGGATTGTCATTTAATGTTTTAAAATCGTTCATTAGTTTTCTGTTTAAAATGTTTCATTTCTTATAAACCAGATATTTAAAAAATCCTTTTCTATCACTTAGAAATGATTCTTAATCCAACACAAAACAAATTAACTCAAAAATAATTTATAGATTTTTGTCCCAAGAGCTACTTCTCTCCTTTTCCTGGAGGATTTATATTTAGCACACTACATCTCTTCTTGTCAGTGTATGTGTGACAATATGCTACAAGGAGAGACATAACTAAAACTGTCAAAACTAAGCTGCTGACAGCACATTTGTGTGACAGGGCAAATCTAGGTTGGCGTACTGTGATAACAAAAGCAACCCAGTCAAAGGGCCACAGGGCAGCTATTCTAACCCCCAAAGGATGGTATCTTGCCAGAGCTCAAGGCAATTCTTACATATCAAGATGAACCCATAATTTTTAAAGGGAGATTATGTGATGGCCTTACATTGCAGTTTTCACACATGCTCATTTAGAGGCCACCTTATAATGTTGTGTAAGGTAGGAAGTGGAGGAAAGGTGAGGGGTGAGGAGAGAGAATTCCACCATCACACGACCGGGGAGACTACATAATAAATTCAGGGCAAAGGCGTTTGCTCTTCAGTCATCTCGCACCACCCTCCCAGGCCTCCTCTCCTCCTCCAGCCACAGAAAGCAGACAGATCTGCAAGGAAAATCAGTTCATGCACAAGCAAGCTCAAGGGGTTTCGGTTTAGTTCTTATCATTTATTTTCTTTCTGGAAACTAGGGTGAAACAACACACATGATCTTATCTACTGGAACTCAGGGAGACTGCCCCCCTCTTACACCTTCACTTGTGCAGCTGCCTTTGATCTCTCTTAATACAAAAAAGAAAAAAAAGAAAGAAAGAAAAGAAAGAGAAAAGAAAAGAAAAGAAAAGAAAAGAAAAGAAAAGAAAAAAGAAAAGAAAAGAAGTTTCCTTCAACAGGAAACTTCAGGGAAATTGATCACTAAAGGGTTTGAAGGCAGATATGAAGAATTATCAGTTCTTACAGAGAATTTGCATGGTGACACATTTATGATGTGCCCGTACAGAAGAGAAACTCCTATCCAGCCAAGCAGAGATTGGAACAGGATGAAAACATAACCTCATAACAAAGTCCTGGGAAGCCCACTGTTCTCTTGCCAGCGGGGCTGCTCCCTTCTCCTTTGAGGAAGCAAACAACTGGGTGGCATGGGCACCTCTAGGCTCCTATCTAGGGCCTCGCTGAAACAGATCAGTGTTCTGCTCGTTGTCGTGTGCTATCTGTGTCACCAGGCTGCATGGGAATCCCCCGTCCATCATTCCTCACCTCAGAAACTCTCCAGACATAAATAAAAAAACATTCCACCCACAATCTATTATTTACAGGCCTGGGGCTTCTCCAAGTTTATCACCGGAGGCACCAGATGCTCCATTAACCCCCTTATCTCTGAGTTCTACCATAGACAGTAAAGGGGTTGACCAGAAAAGAGTATTAAGTATATAGTCACCAGAGCACAGCAATTATCTGACAGTCAGACTTCCAGCCACTCAACTATTAGATTAAACAAGAAGAGATCTTTAAATGACAAGGAAAGACTTATTCCCTTTCCATATGGGAGGGCAGGGGAGCTATTATAGACATTCATTTGGCCAGAAACTATTGATTTAATATGGTACCTAAAATGAAGGTCACTGATTCAATATGTTAGATTATGTTTAGGCCAAGCATTCCCATTCTACCCTAACAAACAGAGGAACACATTAGAAATGGCAATGGTTGATCAAAGCAGAACCAACTGATGTAGGAAGAAATGATATTTGAGAACAAGAAAGGAAAGAGCTACACAAGCTTAGTAGATGTGAATGTAGGGCCCAGAAACAGACTTTCTGGGCTCAAATCTGGCTCTCCCACTGAACTTCTTTATGAATTGAACCATGTACTTAACTTCTCTGTGCCTCAGTTTACTCAGTTATAAAGTAGGAATAATAGAAGTACATGCCTCATCTGGGGTTTTGAATGAGTTTAAATGAACTCATTCCTGTGAAGTGCATAGAACTGCATTTGGCACAGAGTAAGTTCTTGGTAATTATTAGTTGTTAGTAAAGGTGGTGTCAGGGAAGCACAGCAGTTAAGAGAATTTGAGTAAGAGCAAAGGATCACACACACCACGATAGACCCATAAGGGGTCTCTGTGTAATAGTCTATGGCAGACAATACATGGTATTTATATATAGTTCCTGAGTAATTCTCTTAAACAAACAAAAGGGAGGGGGTGTTCAAAGGGCACATCGTGTTTTATAGTATGTTTTTTCACTTAAATATTAGCGAACATTTTCCTGTGAAATTAAACCTAAAATTCATCTATGGTCATATCTTGCATTTGCCAGTTTCCTATTATCAAGTTCTTTTCAATTTTTGATATTAATAGACGTAGTGGAGAAGAAAACTATCAATATTTGAAACAAACAAACAAAAACCTAATACCCAGGGCTATTTCCACATACCAGTGAAGATGCCTTTTTATTTAGGAAAATACCTGGAAAAGTCTCTGGACTTGAAAAATAATAATCCATTCATGGTCTGAAACAAGAGGAAATTTCAAAAAGAAAGGTGAGCTGCCTTGCATAGTAAAGTGAAAGGAATTTTGTTTTTGCCTGGTTGCCAAGGGGACAGGAGGTGGGGCTTGGGAGTGAAGAGGCTCCACAGGGCAGAACTACTCTGGCTCTGCAGTTAGAACACAGGACATGCACTGGGGCTCTACTGAGGACATACCAGCAAGAAATTTCCCAAGGTGTAGGATAATTTTCTCATCATGGTAAAATTTCACGCTGACATTAAAGCTGTTCCTGGTACCATGCTATGCTTCCCATTGGTTATCCCTAGACCTGATTACCTGCAAACAATGCCTTCATATCACTGATAACGTAGGGGATTGAAGGAAGATAGATGTCCAGTGTGGAGAAAAGTGGGTCAGCAAGAAAGGTCAACAGACAACTTTCCTAGAGTGTTACTAAGCCACGCTGTGCATCAGTTTTCATCTACAAAATGGTGATGATGCCTCTCATTCCATATAGCTGCAATGTAAAGTTTAAATGTTAGAAACATTTGCTTTCTAAATGTTTTCTGAAGCATTGTGGCTGGCAATTCCATGTGTTCAATAAACATTAACTATAAAAGTCTACTCCGATGAATCTTCTTGTACACATCCCTAATTGGATGTTATGCCTACAAAGTCACCAAAAGAATTTCTAAATAAGAAGAAAATCAGGTTTTTCCTGTTCTGCAGATAAAAACTGAGATGGAGTCAAAACTCAAGCTAATGCACAAACACTAAAACAAATATGTGATTAACTAAGTATAGTATACAACCTTTCCAAATTCCTTTCCGTAAAGAAATATCCCTGTAAGGTAAGCATTGTGGAGATAAAGAGTAGACTCCTACCGAGGACCATGCTTTGTATCAGTATCCTTTGGTTACACATGTTCTTTTTCAGCCAAGCAAAAATTGCACAAAAGAAGACTCCTGAAATTTCTAGATCCATACCTAATTTTAATTATTTTTAAAATACAGTTTTCACTAATAAGTATTGAGGGAACTGTTAAATTATATACAATATATTCAATTTAATAAGGCAGAGAACTAGGGCTTTTTAAAGAGAGCTTATTCAAGAAGCAAATGTATACTTTGAAGGCAAAGTTTCACTTATTCAGGAAATGTGGTTATCTAGAATAAGTCATCTCCTAAAAGTGCCAGCTAAATTAAGTTCTAGTTTACCACTCTTCTGGGCTTTATTCATTGTACTCTACTAACCATGAAAAAACAACTGGTAGAAAGTTTTTTCAGCCATTTATTCTTTCACTGTCTGCAAGTATTCATTTACACATTCATCATGCGGCCAACAAATATTTATTGTGTAGTTACTATGTGCTAGGAATTGGACACCATGTAAGGGTATGTTCTGATTTTAGAAAGTTTTGTTTCACTGAACATCAGGTTACATATATATATGCTGCCATCCTTCGGTTATGCAGAATGTCCCTTTTTATCTTGCCAACTGTCATGAAGGAGAGCTTGAGAAGATTTCCACAAGGTCATTTAGTACAGATTAAGGAAAGGGTTTCACTGAGGACATGTGCAAGCCAAGCATGGAAGGCAGGGGCCCCACCCTTTCATCACCCCGCAGGCACATATGCCTGGACCCACCATGGGTGAAGCTTCCAGGGAAGAACTCCTGCCATCACGCTGATCTCCCTTCTTATAAAGTAAACATGCAAACAACCTTGTCAGTGTGTGTGTGTGTGTGTGTGTGTGTGTGTGTGTGTGTGTGTTTGAAAGAAAAGGAGAGGTAGGGGTATGGGAGAAAAGAGATAAAAGCAAAAGCAAGGGTATGGTAGTAATCAGAATACTGGGGAGGCAGTCACACTAGATTAAGTTCTAGACTTTTCTGCAGTTATAGCAGAAAGTCAATCATCCAGCTCTTGGAGCTCAGGAGAAGCTAGGTTCAAGCACAGCCCTTCTGTCAGAGGGAAGACATCCCCGGTCCTGTGGGATGCTGAGTTTGAATGCAGGTACTCCTATGGAGAGAAGGAATAGTCCCTTTCCCACATCTGTCTCCTCCTCCAAGTAAACAAGAAACCCTCAAACAATTTTCAGACAATTTGACGCCTCCCCATATGCCAGATATTATGCTAGGCATCAAGGACATCAGAATAAATAAATTGAATAAAAGTCCCTATTGTCATGTAACTTGCAGTCTAATGGGAGATACAACTAGTGCAATTGAAGCAATCATATTAAGTATTATGTGAGCATAATATCAGTGTTGTCCAAAATGTGCAAGAGACAGTTTTATGTTTATTTTGATGTGTAATAAAAATATATATAACCAGCGCATCAAATTTTTGCAGATATTGCTTGGAATGAAGCCAAAGGAGCAATAAATTTTAAAAAGTTGGGGGATAGTTGATTGTTAAAACATTTTAAGTAAATAATAATACAGACAGAATCCAGATATAACATTAAAATGTGCTCAAATGGCATGTGAATAACAAGTTTGGCAAATACAACTTCCTGCCACTCAATCCTCACAAAATTCTGTGAGGTGGGCATTAATATACATTACTGTCAGGAAACAGAGTCAGAGAAATCTAGAACATTCTTTTCTGTTCCTCAGGCTATGAAGGACAGACTGCCTGGCTCCACAGCCCTGCACTGACATCAGGAATGCCAATAATCATCAAAAACTCTAATTCATGTAGGATTTCCCCAAATGCTAACCCATGTGATTAACCCTCTATCCCTCAGAGCAATCTGGAGGCATCACGCTGAGGACCACAAAAGGAGTGCCAACTTGCCTCTCCCCCGCAGGAATCAATAGCTCAGTGTTAGTAGCATTTACTCTGCCTGTGCCTTTGCATCCCCCAACCTGAGGGCAGTTACTTCAAAATTCAGGAAAACCACTACTGATAATCGGTGGCCCCATGGAGAGGTTTTCCACCATAGGAAAAATCAGTGAGAAGAGGAACTAAATATGGACTGAGAGAAAACTGCTGAGCTGGCTTCTACCGTGAAAGTCATTAACCAAGTTGGATTAGGAAATTCTTCCAAAGCCACATCTGCCCTATTAAAGCTTTAAGGGCCATATGCCAAAGTGAAAATTAAATAAAGCAACAAAAAGACTGTGCCCAAATGAATTTGGTTTTATTTTTACTACACAGAGTGAGGCTCTGCACTATAAAGCAACCACAGAGAGACCTTGCCAAGTTGTGGCGGTTTCCCAGAATGCATTAAAAACTCAGGAGTCTCCACCGTCTCCACTAATGATGCTTGCTACTGGATCACAAAACGACTTCTGTCGTGACTGTCAGGGAAAAGCCCATTTGGTGAAAATTTCATCAAGCAATGTGAAATCTGCACATCAATTTCAGGATAGTCTGTTAGACATGGCTTAAAATTCTGCAACAATAAAGGTTTCAAAATGCCTTGTTGTAATCAAAAAGCTTTATTCCTGTTTTAACCATCTCTTTTCGTTCCAATGTTACTAGTATTTCAACCCGTAAAAAAAGTCTTGGCTCTACACGTGGTAAAGGACAAAAGATATATAGCTCCACAAAATTAGATCCTATACTCAAAATGCTGCTATGATTGCAAAGAACATTTCCTGTGTTGTTCATTGCTGGTGGAAGGCAGCACTGGAAAAACTTTAGCCCTAGATAAGTGTTAATATTGCCAAGTGTTGAAGTTTAAATTATTTTAAAGTTATTTTCTAAGTATAAACATAACTCTGTATATCTTCACCAATTTTGTCAGATGATAAATCTGAATTGTGGAATATTTATTTTGCCTTGCTTTGCTTCTTTCATCTTTTTTTTTCTTTCAAGTATATGCAGTAACTCAAACCAGACCAAAAATTGTCCTAACAATCTGTTTCAGTGAATAAGAATAATAAAAATGATTTCTAATTAGTACAACAAATGTGCTTATTTTCAAGTGCCAAAACTGGTTTGCTCACCAGATTATAAAGACATTTTTAAGCAAATTATCCTTCCCAATCCTTGTTTCATAATCAGTAGAAACACCAAATTGGTAGATGATTGTATAAAAACAAGTTTCTAATATAAACATTTAGAAAAGCTGGATGAAATATAACAAGTTCATTTCTCAATACATAGAATAACTTGATAAAACAGTAGGGATGAATTTCAAAAAGTAAAAACTCAAGAGAGTTCTGAACACCAGTGTGTGAGTGTGAGTGTGTGTGTGTATGTGTGTGTGTGTGTGAAATAATACTGGAGATACTCAGGGAGATAGCATCAGTACTCTTAATCTACGGACTTGGGTTTTATGTTCATGTAGGAACAGAAAAGCAATGGCTTTGGAACTATGCTACTTGAGAACCCAGCAAAAACTCATAATACTTGAATGGCTGGCCACTCCATGAATTGGTGGCTTTGGAATATGGGGGGAAAATTATCAAATTCCTATGGAGGCACCTACTCACAGCTCAAGCCACACAAACTGGTGGATAAAGCCAAACTTGCTAAAGGTTAGTTTGCAACCAAAGCTAACATAACACATAGAAAAAAAAAAAAAATATATATATATATATAAAGGAAATGTATATCAATATATTAGCACAATATAGTATAAATTATTAAGTAATATAAATGTAAATATGTATATTAATCTCTGAAACAAAATATAGGGAAAAATTACTGGGTAAATTTATGGAAAATCATGGTAGTGAGGAAGACGGAGCCAGAACCCAGCAATATACTTACATTTTAAAAAGAACATGTCCATTTTCCAGTATACATAATAGTAGTATATTGTATATGGATACCTGTCTATAAGAAATAACACCCCAAATTTTCATATTAGAGCTGTCTCAACAGCAGAAACAGGCTAAAAAATAACAAAGGGAATTAGATTTGTATATAATATTAATTTTTCAAAATTCTGGAATAATCAGTGAAAAATTAACCTCTATTTAATCTTCCAAGAAGTATGAGTGGTTTATTTTTACTATTTTTCCAATGTTCTTTATATTTGCATTTTTTAAATTATGATAAGTATGTACTAATGGTAACTTTCATTTTATTCCATTTCCAAATTATCACAACCCTGACATTAAAGGAATCAAATTTAAGTAGGGATTGACATAAGAAGCCAAATTATATGCATATTCATGAATAGGACATAAAATTGAACATAACAATACAAGTGATTAGGAAACAGTGCTAAGGAAAGGAATTATTAAATCTGACTGTGTGCCATAATGATAAATGCTTTCATCTAAACTATTACTCAAGGCTTATGAAATTTCTGCAGAAAACTTATCCAAGAATAGGGTTTCAAAACCATTATTATCCAATAATGTTTTGGGGGGGCGAGAGCAACAGGAGAGAGAGAGAATCCCAAGCAGGCTCCATGCTCAGCCCAGAGCCTAACTTGGGACTTGATCCCACGACCCTGGGATCATGGCCTGAACCAAAATCAAGAGTCAGACAGTCAACCGACTGAGCCACGTAGGTGCCCCTAGCAATATATTTTACATCCACCATAAATTAGCAATTTCTCTAGAATATACTAAATAATTCAGAAATCCACCCTGCTATCCCTGCTCCTTTCATCATTAATAATGAACATTTGGGGTTTGGTTTGTTTTGGTTTGGGGGGGAGGGCGTGGTAGGGAAACTGTTAGAGATCCTTCAGCTCTCTCTCACATACCTGGCCCTGCTCCTGAGATTTGATTCACACATTTTTTTCTCTTTGTGTATGACAAAACATGTGAAGAAAAAATTATTGACAAACCTAATTCTAAAATATCCATGCCAAGTAAATTCCTTGTCACAATCAAATTGGGTTTCATAATACTTAGATCACACATAGGATTAACACCTTTTGAACCTGTGTCAACTGTCAAACTCTCCCTATTCTAAGATCTGCCTCTAAAGCTGGTTATTTTCCTCCAAGATCAAATTGGAGGAACTGGATGCGAGCTCCTTCTCCCTTGCTATGGGATTTTCTAGTAACTTTCCCATAAATAAACAATAATAAACAAATAACACTTTCAGTTGTAATATATGTTGCCTCCAAAATCCAATTTATAGCAGCTTGTCCTTTACCTTTGCACAGACTTCCCTCCAAGACTCAGACTGCTGGACCTCAGAAATTTTAATAAGGAAGCAAGCCCCTCTGTTTTTATGGAATTGAATTCATCTGCTAGCATGCATTTTGCATTTGTCTTATCAAGAGATCTTGGTAAGAAATTTGCTCTTGGTTTTTTAATGTTGGTCAAAGAGGAAACTTGAGGGGCTTATACATAGTTCCTTGTATCATAATATCTGTCACTCAAAGATTTAGGATTGTGGAAATTCTATAATTTGCTAAGTACATTTGTGACAATTACATGCACAGAAGTTGGAAAATAGCCAGATAATGGTTTTGAGGCACCAATGAGCTCTCCAAGAAGTTGAATTGGATCAAAATTCCTTTCATTTGATCCACATAAGCCTCAATTCTGACTGATGGACAAAAGTGATGCCTGGGAGCCAAGGATTTAGGTCTGTTCAGGTCCATTTCCAACAATGCCCGAAATATGTGATGATTTCTGTTTTTCCAGAACATAGTTACTAGGGTAAATGGCCACATGACATTTTGGAAGACACTTAGAAGGGTATCATACATTCTTGTGAGATTGGCAACTGCTCCTTCCTCAAGAAAGCCATCCCTCTTTTCAGAGGTTTTAGTCTGTGAACAGACTAAGTTTTGAGATTTGAGTGGAAAGCAATGCCTCTTAAGTCAGATTTCTGTTTACTACACTTTTTTTTTTAAGTTATAAAAATCAAGTAGGATCCTGGTAGACTTCTCATTTTTTTTTCAGGTCTAGGGATCAGTAGCAATTACCTACCACCATATTTCACCGTGAGCTAAACCTCTCCAATGACCACATCTATCCCTTTACCAGTTACTGCAACCATGTCTATGCCTCTGACGTTTAAGGGCTGCTGTGAGGGATCTACCATTCCAGGACACTGTCTCCTAATAGCATCCAAAGACAACAGAAAACGGTTTCCAGAACATTCATCAAAGATGACAGGGCAACTCTCACCAATGCCTTTTTTAAAATTACAGTATAGTTATTAGTGTCAGGTATACAATATAGTGATTCAACAATTCTGTACATTACTCAGTGTTCACCAAGTAAAGTGTACTTTTAATCCCCTTCACCTATTTCATCCATCCCCCCCCCACCCTCTTCCCCCTGGTAATTATCTGTTTCTTCTCTATAGTTAAGAGTCTGGTTTTGGTTTGTCTCTTCTTTTTCTTTGTTTTGTTCCTTAAATTCCACATATGAGTGCAATCATATGGTAGTTGTCTATCACTGACTTATTTTGCTTAGCATTATACTCTCTACATCCATCGATATTGTTACAAATGACAAGATTTCATTCTTTTTATGGCTGAGTAATATTCCAGTGTGTGTGTGTGTGTGTGTGTGTGTGTGTGTGTGTATCACCTTTTCTTTATCCATTCATCTACTGATGGACATTTAGTCTCCTTCCACAACTTGGCTATTATAAATAATGCTGCAATTAAAATTAGAGTGCATATATCTTGTCAAATTACTGTTTTGGGTAATTTTGGGTAGTCTTTGGGTAAATACCCAGTAGTGTGAATACTGGACCATAAGGTAGTTCTCTTTTTAATTTTTTAAGGACCTCCATACTGTTTTCCAGAGTGGCTGCACCAATTTGCAATCCCACCAATAGTGCATGAGGATTCTTCTTCTCTATATCTTCCCCAACACTTGTTTCTTGTGCTTTTGATTTTAGCCATTCTGACAGGTGTGAGGTGATATCTCATTGTGTTTTTTTCATGTTTATCTATTTACTTTTGAGAGAGAGGAAAAGTGCAAGTGGAGGAGGGGCAGAGAGAGAGAGAGAGAGAAAGAGAGAGAATCCCAAGCAGGCTCCTCACTGTCAGCACAAATCCTAATGAGGGGCTTGAACTTATGAAACCATGAGATCATGACCTGAGCTGATATCAAGAATCAGACACTCAACTGATTGAGTCACCCAGGTACCCCTCATTATGGTTTTCATTTGTATTCCCTGATGATGAGTGACGTTGAGCATCTTTTCATGTGTCTGTTGGCCATCTGGATGTCTTCTTTGGAGAAAGATCTATCACGTGTCTTCCGCCCGTTTTTAAAATTGGATTATTTGTCTTTTCCGGTGTTGAGTCATGTAAGTTCTCTATATATTTTGGATGCTAACCCTTTATCATATATGTCATTTGCAAATATCTTGTCCCGTTCAGTACAATGCATTTAGTTTTGTTGATTGTATCCTTTGATGTTTAGAAGCTTTTTATTTTGATGTAGTCCCAATACTTTATTTTTGCTTTTGTTTCCCTTGCCTCAGAAGACCTATCTAGAAAAATGTTGCTATAGCCGATGTCAAAGAAAGTATGCCTATGCTCTCTTCAAGGGTTTTTATGGTTTCAGGTCCCACATTTAGGTACTTAATCCATTTTGAGTTTATTTTTTGTGTACTGTGTAAGAAAGTGGTCCAGTTTCATTCTTTTGCATGTAAGTGTCCAGTTTTCCCAACACTTTGTTTTTTAATTCCAACACTATTTGTTGAAGAAACTATCTTACTTCTATTGCATATTCTTGCCTATTTTGTCGAAGATTAATTGACCATATAATCATGGCTTTATTTCTGACTTCTCTATTCTGTTCCATTGATTTATGGGTCTATTTTTGTGCAAGTACAATACTGTTTTGATTACTATAGCTTTGTAGTATATATTGAAATCTGGGGGTGTGATACCTTCAGCTTTGTTTTTCTTTTTCAAGATAGCTTTGGCTCATCGAGGTTTTTTGTGGTTCCACACAAATTTTAGGATTGTTTGTTCTAGCTCTGTGAAAAATGCTGTTCGTGTTTTGATAAGGATTGGTTTAAATCTGTAGATTGCTTTGGATGGTATGGACAATTTAACTATATTTTCTTATGGTCCATGAACATGAAGTATCTTTCCATTTGTTTGTGTTGTCTTCAATTTCTTTCATCAATGTTTTATATTTTCAGAGTATAGGTATTTCACCTCGTTGGTTAAGTTTATTCCTAGGTATTTTATTACCTTTGTTGTAACTGTAAATGGGATTGTTTTCTTAATTTCTCTTTTACACCAACACATTTTTGAAGAGAGTCTTTTCCAAAGACTCTTTGGAGGTTGGTATTACTCTCATTTTTGGAGAGTAAATGAATATATTGTATGTGAGCAATCAATTTCAATATCCTATCTAAGTCTTCAGATTCCTTCCCAAAGCCCTAACTTTCACACAAGAGAACTGACATGGCTGTGAATTTAATGGAAAAATAGTAGCAAGTGCAGGGTCATTTGAATTTGGTTTTAGGTATTTCAGCTCCATGACACAATTAATCAAGTATTTTTTTTGGCAGAGAAATTCCATGACTTTCTTTCTCTCTCTTGAACAATGGATTTTGGGTTTGTAATTATTTTTAGGTTGTCAAGTACCATCAGAATCAAACACTCACTCCATATTCCTTGAATTCTTTATGTTCCTGCATATTATTCTCTGGCTGCGGCTCTGGTTCCCTCAAAGACTCGCCTTCCATGACTACTTCATTGCAGGTGACCACTGATGAAATTTAGAAGGTTGTTTCACGCTGCTTGCCAAGAACCTTTCATATTGGCTGGATTTCAGAGATTTTGTTCTGACTGAGACTAGATAACCAATTCCAAACACTTCCTATTTGCTGAGGTTCTGTCTTCTAAAACGACTTCTGGAGTCATAATCTATACAAGTCATGGTTTTTGATTGGAGTCATAATCTATACAAGTAATGGTTTTTGATTGCAAGCAACGGAAGCTAATTTTGACAGCTTAAGCAGAAAATGAGTTTATTATAAAGATTTGAACAGCTGACAAAATTTTGAGAGGGGTGGTGAGAAAGGCTAAAGGTTAAGATTCCAGAAAGTATGCCCACAACCATATCACAGAACCAGCCCAAGGAGGGAACGGTGACCGCCACTAATACTGAGCACTTGATACTCAAGTTTTTATGACTGCCAGTGATAAGACTTTATTTGCATCTGATGCTAAACACACTTCTGTGCCAGTAATTCAATCCTGTAGGCAGTTCACCCCTGGAGCCAAATGTTTAAGGATTGAACTGGCTAGTGTGGCTAGTACAATGGATTCTTCACGGAGCCTCCTTTCTTATATAGTTCATTTCTGAACCACAGTCTGGCACCAGAGTGTAATCAGATTTACTTACATCATACAAGTATCCCTTAAGTGCAAGAGAGGCTGACAAAATGGTTTTTCTGGTTTCTAATTTGAGGATGCTGAACACATAAGTAAGAAATCCTGCAAACATAGGAAGCCTTTCAAAATTGCTGGATAATCAAAAAATATAATAAATATTCACTATTACTTATGTGGGCTTTTATTTTTAATTTTCCTCTGTGAATATTTTTTGACTTAAGTATGTTAAGAATAAACTACACAAAGTCCTGTCTTTGGTCTTATTTTGTTTTTTGGTATTTATGTTTTCTTTCACTTTTGTGATTTATTTTTCTAATATCTCTATATTACTCAAGTTTTCTTAACATTTTTTGTCAAGTGGTTTAAATTTTTGCTTTCAGTGTTTATCCTTAAGTTAAAGTAACTATCAGAAATTTAGCTATTATTTCTCTATTACAATCAAGTAAAAGAAATCTCCCATCGGTAAGATAAAAAATTTACCCTATATTTACTTGTTTCATTCTATACTCATTGTGTTCATTAAAATAATCTTGAAATTTTATTTTTTATTTTCTTATTGTATCCTTTCTTGATAAAATAATATGCTGACACAATAATTCATAACTATGCTAACAATTTTTTTTGAAACTCAATTTTTCTGTATAACTTATATATTTATTTGGTTTCATTTACTTTGGCATTTTTTTTCAGGAAGGCTATTTGAGTTGCTTACTTTCTAAATCATTCTATGTAAAATCTACCTAAAATTCCTCCAGGGGGCACCTGGGTGCCTCAGTCATTTAAGCATCTGACTCTTGGTTTCAGCTCAGGTCATGATCTCATGGTTCATAGGTTCAAGTCCTGCATCAGGCTCTGTGCTGACAGTGGGGAACCTGCTTGGGATTTCCTCTCCCTCCCTGTCTGTCTGCCCTTCCCTTGCTCATGCTCTGTCTCTTTCTGAAAAGTAAACATGTAAAAATTTTTAAAAATAAAAGTAAAAAATAAAATTCCTTTATAAAGCCTTCACTTAAGAATATGAATTCATAAGTTATAGAATGCTTTGGTCACAATTATCCCCTGAAAACTGTGAAGCGACTATGCCAGTGTTTCCTTCGTTTAATGTTATGGGGGATTTAATGTCACCATGAGAGTGTGTGTATGTGTGTGTGTTTCTTAACTCTTTGTTAGGTAACCTGTTTTAGTTTAACAAAGCTAGGAGGAGTGTTACTATTCTGTGAAAAATGTGTGTAGTTTTCCTTTTGGTTCCGGAAATTCAGCTTTTGCCAAGATTTATTCTAGATGTGTCATTTTTTGTTGTTGTTGTTAATGTGGCTGCTATTAAAATCTGAAAGTTTGACATTCTCTGTCAATGAGGCAATAGGGAAATAGTTTATCCCACATATTGCTCTTCTGAATAACAATACATAACTTCTCTGGCAGGTAATTTGTTAATACCTAGTGAAATTATTTATATATTACCTTCTGACCAGCAATTCTACTTCTAAGAATTTTCCCAAAGATACCTGGCAAAAGTATGAAGTCATTTGTACAAAGTTATTCACTGAAGATCATTACCTTGTAAAAACCTAAAAGTCCTTCAACAGAGCTAATTAAAGAGTGGGTATACCTATGAAGAGCGCTATGCAACACTAAAACAGAGTAAGGAATATCTCTAGATGCTTATATGGAGTGATCCCCAAGAAATATAATTTAATTAAATTAAAGAACTAAAAACCAAGGTGGAGAAAATTGCGTACATGCTATCATTCAGGTCAGAAAGGAAGAATATGAACATTATTATATATCCTCTTATCTTAAAAAGTAAACAATAGAAAAGTAACCATAAAATAGAAGCAATGGTTTCCTTTAAAAGGAGAGAAAGAATATAAAGAGTCTACATTTCCTTGGATATATCTTGTTTTTTTAGACTTCACATAATTATAAGTAAAATTATTTTTAAAGCAATCCTTGACAGGAGCACCTGGGTAGCTCAGTCAGTTGAGTGTCCAACTTCAGCTCAGGTCATGATCTCACAGTTCGTGAGTTCGAGCCCCGCATCAGGCTCTGTGCTGACAGCTTGGAGCCTGGAGCCTGCTTCAGATTCTGTGTCTCCCTCTTTCTCTGCCCCAATCCTGCTTGAGCTCTGTCTCTCTCTGTCTCTCAAAAATGAATAAACATTTAGAAAAAATTTTGTAAAAAAAAAAGCAATCCTTGACAAACGAAAATAAAATTTGGGGAATAAACAATGTTCATTTAGTTGATGGCCCAGAGATTGTTCCTAGGGACTTAAAAGAACAATAATTTATATATCCCCACCAGGATATACTTAAGTAAGTAAAAGAAATGAAAAACACTTTTTAGTAATCATATAGGAGCTGAAGTGTTGGTGTTATTAGTTTGAATCTGCTGTGGGTATATTTTGGGGAAAAAATTATGAATGTGATATTCTTATTCTACAGTTATTCCATATTATTGAGAAACAGGCATGTTTCTCAGGCATTATTCTCAGCATGAGGAAAGGGAGTTACAAATGTTATATTGAAATGATTAAATAAAATCTCTTATAATCTTGAATTGCAATCAAAAGTACCAGTGCAAAATCTATGATGAGTTTTCCTTTGAAAAAAGCATTCCCTAACTCTGAATACTAAAAAAGCCAAGAGACAATGACCAAGCCACTTATAAGAAATGCCCTTATGGTAATCACATACTATTTCCCACTAAAAGGGATCAGGGCTCCTTGGAGAAATGGCTGATTCCAGGGCTGCAGCAAAAATTTTACAAGATTTACCCAGTATATTGTGTCATAAGACATAGCAAGAAAACTCTCTGAAACTACCATGGTCACATGAAAAGACCAGAAGTCTATCTCTCACACTAGTCAAAGAGAGAAATTTTCGGCATTAAAAAGATAATAAATCAGGTAGTTTGAAACTCATCATAAATGCTTAATCTCTAAGCATCTATGATATAAAAAGTTAAGTTTGTAGGATGTTAGTGAACCAACTCATAATTTTAAAAACTAGTGAAAAAGGGAAAGAATCACACATCTATCCTGCCTTTTCTTTGCAACTTTGTATGTGGGTAACCAGAGAATAATGAGGGAAGTTTGTTTTAGAGAACTATTCCAGATAATACCTAAGGAATAAATGATAAAATTGTAGTATCACTATTTTCCAAACCATAATGGATCTAGGCATTGATCATCCACCACTTCTAATATCATGAAGACAAAAACTCAGACACTGTATGCTTCTTGATAGAAACACAACGCTACTTATAAAGTCACCTTGCAAAAAAAAAAAAAAAAAAAAGAAAGAAAGAAAGAGAAAAGAAAAGAAAAGAAAAGAAAAGATGGGAATGCAAACTGGTGCAACCACTCTGGAAAACAGTATGGAGTTTCCTCAGAAAACTAAGAATAGAACCACCCTACGACCCAGCAATTGCACTACTAGGCATTTATTCAAGGGATACAGGTGTGCTGTTTCGAAGGGACACATGCACCCCAATGTTTATAGCAGCACTATCAACAATAGCCAAAGTATGGAAAGAGCCCAAATGTCCATTGATGGATTAATGGATAAAGATGCGGTATATATATATACAATGGAGTATTACTCGGCAAACAAAAAGAATGAAATCTTGGCATTTGTAACTACGTGCATGGAACTGGAGGGTATCATGCTATGTGAAATCGGTCAGTCAGAGAAAGACAAATATCAAATGACTTCACTCATATGAAGACGTTAAGAGACAAAACAGATGAACATAAGGGAAGGGAAACAAAAATAATATAAAAACAGGGAGGGGGACAAAACAGAAGAGACTCATAAATATGGAGAACAAACAGGGTTACTGGAGAGGCTGTGGGAGGGGTGATGGGCTAAATGGGTAAGGGGCATTAAGGAATCTACTCCTAAAATCATTGATGCACTATGTGCTAGCTAATTTGGATGTAAATTAAAAAAAATTTAAATTAAAAAAAAGAATAAAGGTAAAAACTTTTAAAAAGAAAAGAAAGAAAAAAGAAATCAATCTTTTTTTTTCTGCTCAAACCTCTAGATTCATGTATTAACTTTTAGGAAATTCAGAGGTTAGAATATCTTTTTATTCAACACACCAGGGAAGCAACTTGCAAAATTCAGACTAGAAAACTGCAGGATAAAAACAAGCTTTGTTTCTTCAACAAATAATCATAAAAATAAAGAAACAGATGGAAGGGAAACCTATTTTTAAAAAGGCATTTAAGACACATACCAGACAATTCCTGTGTGAGGACCTCATTTGGACTGATTCAAGTAAACAGTAAAAAACATTTTATAATATTAAGATTAATACAAATTCAAACAATACATTTGATATTTAATGACATTAAAGAGCTATTAAAAATTAAATTTTAAGAATGATAATGGTTATACTTTTAAAAAGTTATTGTTTAGAAATAAAAACTGAAATATTTATAGAGGAAATGATACAGTGTCTGAGATTTTCTTCCAAATAATTTGGGAGAACGTAATTGATGTGGATGTACAGGAAACATGATTAACCAAGGCTTAAAAATTGTAGCTGGGTGACAAGTAGATGGGAATTCAATACCTATTTTGTCTACCTTTGTATAGGTTTGCAATTTTCAATAATAAAAAGTTCAAAAGTATCTGCTACTTAATAAGTCATATAATTCTGAAGATGTGAGTCTACATTCGAAGTCAACTAATTTAATATGTGTTTGATTATTTTTTCTATTTTGCTTTAGTTCCTGACATTTGGAATTTCTGTTGTACACATTTGGATCTAGTAGATCTGCCTTTATAAGGCTTTTGTGTTTGCTCTTATTATACTATTCTCTTCATAAAAGCTTTTTCTCTGATTAAGTTTCTGAGCTTTCATTTAAACCTAGCACAAAATTGAATCAGATTTTCCTTCAGTATGCAAACTTTTACTCAGTACTTTCATTGCACCATTTCATTTGCTATTGTATTTGCTCTCTCCAAAGCAACCAATTTTTTCTCAATCTCGTCAAGAATATTATTTTTATTAAATAATAATTGTTAAAATAGTTTCATGAAATGCTGTTTTAGGTATTATTAATTTCATTAAATGCTTACTAGGTTTCATGTAATTTATATACATTATACTTTTAGATTATTCATATTTAATAGACAAGAAACCTAGGGTTTATAAAGCTGTAGTAACATTACATAGACACACACTAGACTTGGCAGGGCTAACTCAAGGGTCTGGGACTTAGATGTAGGTTGGCTGATCATGGTGAACTTATCTAAGTCAACTTATCAACTTTGCTCTATGTGTCTCTCCTCCTCTTGCTGGGAACTGTGAGCCAGCCCACACGTGGTCATTTCATGATAATGGTAAAGATGCAAGGGGGCAAGTAAAAACATGCAAGGTCTCTTAAGACCTCTTCTAGGACATACCATCAATTCTTCACATCACATGCTTGCACTTAAAGTCTTGAAGCAAGAAAATATACCCTGCCCCTGTAGTGGGAGAAATATCACAGTTACAGAGCAAAGTTCTCTGCATATGAAATGACAGAGCCAGAACTCTGGACAAAAACTTGTGCCCTACCCATGATTCTACAATGAAATTTTTAAAGTTTTCTCCCGATTTTTTCAGTATCTTTCTTCCAGGGAAGGACATTTTCATTGATGCAAGTGATTGATCTGCTTGTTGGAATCTGTTAAATCTTTTCACACACTTGTGATTTTTTTTTTCTCTTTTCTCAAATAGAAGAATGAAAAACACATACCGTAGTGGGAACTGGGATGGTCTGTTAGATTTTGTGCACATGTCACTTTCATTTTTTTATATCAAGTAATTCGAGACATTCCAACATATCTCATAGGATTATAAGAATTAAATGCAACATCTGGAAATACCTGGCACATAGTAGTAACTTAATAGTGAGTCCCCTATTACCTCCCCAAAATTCCTTGTCCTCCTGCAGGTAAACATGAACAATGGTTTCTCGATGTTCTTAACTTTTCATCAGCACAACCTTCCATTCGTGTTCCCTGCTTTCTCATATCACAATTATTTCTCAGTCAGACTTGCCCCAGCCCCCATCTCTTAGCCATCTTAAAACACTGAGCTCTCAAGTGACACCAGTAATCCAATTTTCTTCAATTCCCATTCATTCCTCAGAAAGCTAACACTCCATAAATTGCTTTTGGGGTCACCAGTATCCTCCATATTGTCAAGTCCAATGATCACATTTCTTTTCTCATACTATTCAAACTCTTAACAGTATTTTACACAGCTTATCACTTATTCCTTCTAGAAACACTCTCTTCTCTTGCCCCATTACTTCATACTCCTTGAGTTTTCCCCCTTGCCTCTCTGGCCATTCAATCTTACTCCTTTCTGCAATTTCTTCTCCACTACCCAATTCTAAATACCTGAATTCCCCAGGGCTGACACCTGGAATCATTTCTAATATTGTGTTGTATGTCATGCTCTCCAATGACTTTAGACAACTTCCAGATGCTGAAAACTCCCAAATTTATATCTGAGCCTAAATCTTTCCTTTAAACATCATGTTCTTCCCTGACATAACAAAGTACTTTAGTATGCCATGGACAAATTCTTTACTTCTACTATTGGCTCCAGACAATTCTGGCAGCCATCTCTTAAAAATGTAACATGAACTAACTTTCCCAATACCCTATTTCATGTCACTTTGTTTTACTGAATTACCCACAAGAAAAAAAAATGAAATAATCCTTGCCCCCATTTTTTGGCATCTTCTTTTCTCTCTGATCATTAGCATAAGCTTCATGAGAACAGAAACCTTGTCTGTTTTGTTTGCTGCATTATCATTAATTCTGAGAATCCTGTAGATACATAGTAATAACTTAGTAAATATTTTTTGGACGAAAGAATGAATGTTGTCTTACTTTGGTTGGTTTTCTGAAGAACAAGCTGAGATATACTAAAATTCTATTAATTATTAATAAAAATTGCTCACTTACTTATGCTGCTTTATGTTTTGTGCAAATATTTTCATTTAAAATGTCTCATTTAATGGTCATAGCAACACTGAGAGTAGGGATTGTTATTCCCATCATAAAAGTGGAGAATATTGTGACTGAGAGGGCTCACACAGATGTAAAGCTGAATTTCTGATTCCAAATTCACTGATAGTTCTATCATACCATCACATTTGTTGTTTTCTTTCTATGGACTCAATAAGCAAAGACAATTTAAAAATTTATTATTTAGAGTGCCTGGGTTGCTCAGTTGGTTAAGTGACCGACTCTTGATTTTGGTTCAGGTCATGATCTCATGATTCATGAGATCAAGCCCCATGATGGGTTCTGTCTGACAGCATTGAACCTTCTTGGGATTCTCTCCCTCCTTCTCTCTGTGCCCCTCTCCTGTTCTCTCTCTCTCTCTCTCTCTCTCTCTCTCTCTCTCTCTCTCTCTTCTAAAATAAGGAAACTTAAAAATGCATTATTTAAAAGAAAAAAGTTATAAAATGCATATATTAATATTCAACATTCATTCATATAGATAGAAACCATGAAGTCAATAGAGTTTTTCCTGTTGCTGTATTTTTTTTAACTTCCCCACAATAAAGGATGTGTTTAGACTACTATACCCCGTGACTTATAGCACCATTTTTCACCTGCAATTTTTTTAATGATTCAAAGTGAAAATTTCATGAATCAATATGACTGGATTCAAGTAATGACAACAATCATAGTCATAATAACCATTATAATATTAATGCCTTTGTATGGCATTTCATATATTTTCAGTGTACTTTTATGACACCTGTCCTTTTGATTTTCACACAGACTATAATTTTAAGATTCTCTGGCTAATCTAAGCAAAAGAGAAGTTATTGGAAGGTCACTGAAATCTTGCAATACAGTTTGAAAGTAAGAAGCCTAGTGCAGGAATTGTGTAGGGAACAAACTAGTCTACAACATGGACGATCTAGCCAATACATCCCCACCATCACAATGAAATCTACTTCCAAACACAACCAGTTATCTCATTTTATTGATCAAGATTGAAAAGGGCATCCAAGTCACCTCTCTTGGCTTATGTGCTGCCCCTTGGCTAAGGGAGGATATGAATATTAAAACAGACCCACAAGACTATATTTAATACAGAAGAAGTAATTGAAGGCTGGTTTAAAAAAAATAAAAGGAAATTGGGGCACCAGGGTGGCTCAGTGGTTTAAGCATCCAACTTCAGCTAAGATCATGATCTCACAGTCATGAGTTCAAGCCCCATGTCAGGCCCTGTGCTGACAGCTCGGAGCCTGGAGCTTGCTTCAGATTCTGTGTCTCCCCATCTCTCTTTGCCCCTCCCCTGCTAGTCCTCTGTCTCTCTGTCTCTCAAAAATAAACATTAATTTTTTAAATAAAAATAAAGGAAATTATGCTATATTAACAATGAAAAAATTTTTGCTGTGGCCCACCTCCTACAGTACACAATATCTATAAATCTAAACTGTCACAATATCCCTGTACAACAAAATTCATATATTCTCCCAGAGACAAAGTTCATCTAGATCCAAGCACACAGTTTCTGTCATTATAATTTTTCTCTTCTAGTTCCTTTATGATCCCATCTTAATATTCTACAACCTAGAACTGAATGGAAAACTTAATCGCCATGATAATATCTTTTACAAAATATTTGGTAATGAAAGAAAAAGAAGTGATTTTGATTTAAAATATAGAGATGTGTATATAACATACAAGGAAGAAAATAATAGTAAAAGTTAATTCCATAATTTCTGCTATTAATCATGAGGCTATTTCTTACTTCTTTCCTCTACTGGTTCTCATGGCCTTTAGCCAGTACCCCAGCTGGTAAGTTATTTGTTTTATAATATAATCAAAATTTCTATTCTGAGAGATCTGTGTACTTGGTAGTAATGTGTATATATAAGAATGTAATAGTCTTACATTAACTGTTTCTTCTAGCCATATTAAAACAAGTTGATACCCCAGACTGTCTCTCAGGTTCTTACCATCCATCTTCCTTTCCCCATCATATTGCAGAAACCCTATTTCCCCTAGATAGGCAGGGCCAATAACACTATGAATGCCATAACTTTGTTTTTCACAATTTTCCCAGTTGTATGACAAAAACAAAATTACTACATGGTAGTCCAAATGCAATGAACACATTGCTATGTTCCCTGGTGGAAACATTCCTCAAATGGAAACAAAATTAACATGAGTGGCAAGAGTTATAGCATCAGAAAGTGAACATCAGCTCCCTCCACCTATTTTTCTGGATTACTAAATCCATATCTTCTGAAATTAGGGAATCACCAATTTCATAAATGAGCCTTCAATAAACTATTTTATGACTCCAGTGAATCCTATGGACATGAACTTGTTGCTTTACTTCTTTAGTTTAAACCAAATCCCTTGGTCAAAAGTCATAAAATAAGGAAAATCATTACAGGGTATCAGGAATTTCATCAATATGCAGAGTCAGTAAGCAATGCAAATTTAGAACAGATACCTATCCTAGTGATTCTAAACAGCAACAGTTCCAAACATCGTTAGTCTGCTACCATAGTCACAGAGGTACAAAATTATATTAAGGCCCCAGGTTGGTAGCTGCTTTCTTGCAAACTGGACTCCCAGTAGTTGTTATCCCCACATCAGCCTTGGTGTGAAGTATATGCTCTTGAACCTAAGCATGGAGTCTATCCTACCAATATGACTATTTTCTTTATGAGCTCATGAAACAAACATTAGAATGGCAGTGGTTAAATGGTTGACTGAAAATCAGAGTGGACATCCTATCCGCCTGATTTTTATGAAGTTCCTTTATATTGGAGACTCAGATGAGCATTTGGGGACTTAGTTTGAGAGATTCATCTAAAATTTTTCTTCCAGATCTTCTTGTTACTACTTCTCCAGTTATACTCCTTCCAATTTTCCAAACATGTGGCCAAACCATTAGCCATGGCCCAATCTCCACTTCGTGTCATTATTCCTTCTAGGCAAAATAGAGCACTGTAACCTGGCTGCATATAGAATAATTATACAATCTTAGGCTGGTTATTTCTTGAAGAAAGGATTTTCAGGCAGCCACAGCAGTAGGATTGTGCTGGGCATTTGCTGAGTTTTTTTCCTTTAAGTATCCAAATTCCTTTCTAACATCACACCAGAAATCTTGAGAAACTATTTCCAATTGAGTTATTTTGAATAAAGCTTTTAAAAATAAATTTTAGGGGCACCTGGGTGGCTTACTAGGTTGAGCATCCAGCTCTTAATTTCCACTCAGGTCATGATCTCGTGGTCATGAGATTGAGCCCCATGTAGGGCTCTGCACAGAACATGGAGCTTGCTTGAGATTCTTTCTCTCTCTCTTTCTCTCTCTCTGCTTTTCGCCCCTCCCCCCTCCCCCATGCTCGCTCGCTCTCTCTCTCTCTCTCTCTCTCTCTTCCTCACTCTCTCAAAAACAAAAATAAAGACAAAAACAAAAATCAGGAGAGTGGAACTCTAAAATCCAAGTCCCAACAACCAAATTCCAAAATAACTGCCTTTTCCACAGTATGATGTTGACTCTTAACTATCTTTGTCCTACACTATTTTGCATATGTAAAATATTTTATTCTTTATCATTTCAATTGCTTTCCCCAAGAATTGGGGATAGATTGATTGTTGGGGATATTGGAAGTTGCCTAGTTCTCATAATTTTTTATATTTCTGGAAATTAATGCATACATTTTATTCTTTTTTGACATCAAAATGAATTACATTTCTAATTGTTCTAAGAGCACTACCGTGTTTCCGTGAATTTTAGTGAGACCATTAGTGAACTTTTGGGTTCTGGTTCCAATAGGACTTGAGACAAACATTTCTTTTGGAACGTATGTGATCGAATCTCTATAAAATATGCATTGCATTATAAATCATGGTCACCAGTGGAAGTGTGTTATTAAGCATGCATAAAAGATGGGGCAGTTACTGTTACTGTGAGTGCAGTCATCTGTTTAAGGATGTAAGTTGAAATTCCCAAATTGTAGGTCGGGTTAATCTTTCAATCTAATAAGCAGATTTTTGTATCTATCATTTTTATTTTCATCTCTTATAATTATGGATTATTAATTTCTTTTGGCATTAAGCCATCAGCCTTGAGGTTAGTTTTACATTCTAAAAATCTTTTCAATGACTGCCTTTATTATAGATGGCTGGAACTGATAGAGAAGAATATATTTTCACTCCTTTTCTCTTGAATATGTGACCTCTTTCTAGGAAGGTGAGCCATTTTCAGATTCTCAGTGATTTAGATCTGTTCCTTCATTCTGAAATAGCTACGTGCAATGAAAATGAGGAGAAGTTTTATCTAAAATGGTGACATTGTACCCTGAAAAAAATCTCAGCATCCATGAATGTCTGATTTTGTATGCGAAAGCTGACAATTGAAGAATTTCAAATAGCTCAAATTATTAAATGGTTACACTTCAGATCTCTAATTTTTTTTACTACAATTTACTTTCATCTTATGAAAGTAATTGAGGTTTGCAGTTTAAAAAACAAAGAATATACTAGACAAAATGAAAAACTGCCATCTTCTGTCTCTTCTCTTCCCACTCCAGAGTCTCCTTGCCAACAACTGATTTCCACTCATAAAAAGTAACCACTTTCATCATTTTTAGTTTTTGCTTGGGGTATTTACATCCATATTTCAAAATAACATGATTATATGGCTATTAATTATTTAATTCTTACATGGAGAGGAAGATTAGCTATCTTATGTACCATTCTCCATTCATGAGTGCACATGCATGCGTGTGTGCGCGCACACACACACACACACACACAATTCCTTCATCTTCATCAAATATGGTTATATCACCTTTTTAGATTAAATTAGTATTCAGTATTTATATTATTATGACCAGGTAAATATTGTTTACAGTTAACCTAAGTATGTTATTATTCCATTTTCTTTCTTGTACAAACTTTGCTTCCCTGCAGACACACTTGCCATATATTTTGTATTTGCTTTAAAATGTATGCATACCTAACACTAATTTATCCCAGTTGTTCCAACTTTCTCTACGTTTATCCAATGTTCTAACAACACTATCGATTCATTGGAATATCCCTACTAAATCTTTTATCTAGGGGCACCTGGATGGCTCAGTCATTTAAGCCTCTGACTTCAGCTCAGGTCATGATCTCATGGTTCATGGGTTCCAGACCCACGTCAGGCTCTGTGCTGACAGCTCAGAGCCTGGAGCCTGTTTCAGATTCTGTGTCTCTCTCTCTGCCCGTCCCCCACTCACACTGTCTCTCTCTCAAAAATAAACATTAAAAATATTGTTTTAATCTTTTATCTACCTACTTCAGATTGCATTATCTGATCTACAGATTTTATCCTAACATTTTTTTAATCAATTTTATCACAAACCCCCTTTATCATTTTTAGTAGTATTCTGAGAAAGGGTGTTTGGGATGTAAAATGTTCAAGATTTTACATATCTGAAAAATACCATGTTTCTACATTCATGATTGATTTTTAGTGTGGCTGGATTGCATTATCAGTTATAAATCATATTTTCTCATAATTTTGAAAACATTACTCAATTGTCTTCTAGGCTTTCAGTTTGGCTAACATTTTTTCTATAAAGAACCAGATATTAAATTTTTAGGCTTTGCAGGCTGTGTGACATTTATTGCAAAGTACTCATTTCTGATGTTGTAGCTCAAAAGTAGCCATAGAAGATTTGTAAACAGATGGGCGTGGCAGTGTTCTAATAAAGCTTTATTTACAAAAACAGGTCATAATTTGTTAGTCCTTGTTCTAGATCCTAGTGTTACTTAATGCCATTATGATTTCTAATGCATTTACATGTAACTTGTTTTTTTTTTCTTTTTAACATCTTTGAGTTTTAAAGATTCTTTACTTCAGACTTGACAATTTAACTATCCAGATGATATATTTTCTTAGGTCCCTGAGATTTCTTGCTGAAAATTTAGTGAGTTTTTCAAACTGGAGACTCTGCAGAAGGTTTGTACATTTTGATGATTTCCACTCCTCCTTTCTTTGTTCTCTCCTTCTGGAACTCATATTAGTTGAATGTAAGACCTCTTGGATTTGTCATTTTTTAACTTGTTTCTATTATTTTCATTGTACTTCTTGAAAAATATTTTAAAATTTATCTCCCAATCCTTCTGTTTGACTTTTAATTTATGCTACCATTTTTTTAAAATTTCTAAGAGCTCTTTTTTTTAATTATCTGACTTCTCTTTATTTTATGGTCTCTTGTTCTTATTTAATGCACACAATCTTTACCAGGGTTTTAATTAAGGTAGGGGTGCGCGTGTGTGTGTGTATGTGTGTGTGTGCATCTGTTCAGGCTGCTACAACAGAATTCCAAAGACTGGATGGTTTATAAAAAGCAGAAATTTATTTCTCATAGTTCTGGAGACTGGGAGTCCTGAGATCAAGGTGGCAGAAGATCCACTCTCTGATGAGAAGCCACTTCCTGGTTTGTAGATGGCTATATTCTCACTGGGTCCTCACATAATGGAAGAGTTTTCTGAGGTCTCTTTTATAAGGGCACTAATCCCATTTAGGAGGGATCCACCCTCATGACATAACTGCCTCCCAAAGTCCCACCACCAAATACTGTCTGAGTGGGGATCAGGTTTCAACATATGAGTTTGGGAGGGACACAAATATTCAGGCTATAGCAGTGTGTGTGTATGTGTGTGTGTGCTTGTGTGTGTGTGTGTATGTAGTGTGAGCACACACACGTGTTTGTCTCCCAGGGTTACCTCTGTTTCTTCTGATTCTATTATACCCTTCTCTTCTTTCCCTTCCCCTATTCTTCTTTCTTTCTCTGTTACAGAGGTTTCCTTGAAAGTTAGGGGATTTTTGTGTATCCTTTCACATTTAAGGACAGTGCACTAATGATGATTGGAAGCCCTGTATCCATCTTGACAATTGCTGGGCTTTACTGTAGCATGATCAAATTAAAACCTACAATTTCATTGAGGACTCCAAATTCAGCATATAGGATTTTTCTTAGGCTAGTCAGTTTCCCCAGAAAGTGATTTTCCAACCTCTTGCATAGGGAAATCACCCAACTGAGAACATTCTAGGAACTAAGTAGGGGAAGAATGGTGTAAGGATCTCATAGTGCAGTATGTAGCTTTTCACTTAATTCCTGCAGTTCCAGTGTGGCCCATCATAGCTTCCCTGGATGTGTTCAATATTCATTCACCAGTTCAGAATTTGTCTCACTCAACGTCCTTAGTAAGAAAAGTTTATTCCAGGCTTCTTTATGGGTTCGAGAAAAGTAGTCTTGTGTGGTCAGGAAGGCATTTTAGTAATCTGATATTTTCAAGACTTTCGTCAGATCTTCCTGTTTAAGTCCAATCCTATATCCTTTCCTGAGGTACCTGATACCACCAACTCATTATTTAGCCTTGCCAAGCATCTATAGAACAAATTGGCTTGGTTCTTCTTGACTGTCCCACTAGCAAACTGAGATTTAAGATTCCTGTAGTTTGATGCATCAGTTGCCACTCAGTCATCAGCTTCCCAGAATTCACAAATTTTATGTTTTTAGTTTATTGCAGTTTTCTCTTTTATTCTTTTTTTCCCTTCTTGTAGTTTTTTTTTTAATCTTCTTTATTCCTTAGGTGTCATTTTAGTAGGGTTCCAGGGAGGACCAGACTTAAATTAACATATTGAATCTCCAACATGTTTCATGTGATTATATTCTCAATTTTAGAAAACTCATGCCTACACCAGCTATTTAACAATTCCAAAGGAAGTTCTGGAGCTGGGATGGCCCTGCAGAGTTGCCCTGAATTAGGGCAAGAGGGCTGGGCTTTCATTGCCCAGTCATTGGAAACCAGATGCCCAAGGAAGGGGACACATTGTTGAACGGGGCAGCTGAGGACAATTCCAGGAGAGGGCTTGGAGCTGAGCCCTGCTAGCTCAGATAATGGGGATCTCGGAGTACAGCTGTGTCTGCCGCATGTGCGTTTTTGCAAATTTTCATTTGAATATCTGTACCAACAAATAGTTTAAAAAAATTTTTTTAGTCAAGTGATTTAATTGCAATGAGAACTGATACTTCTTCTGATACAGGCAGGGCTTATAAACTCTAACTGTAGAGACTATGTATAATTCATCTCTTTGTCCACAGCATATATCCTTCCACTTGGTTCATAGTTGGTCCACACTTATTATTTATTTAATAATTAAGTGACATTAGTAAACAGGTTTCAAAAATTAGCTTCTAGGAGTGCCTGGGTGGCTCATTCGGTTAAGCAGCCAGCTTTGACCCAGTCATGATCTCACAATTCATGAGTTCAAGCCCTGTGTTGGGCTCTCTGCTTGTCAGCACAGAACCCACTTCAGATCCTCTATCCCATTCTCTTTCTCTGCTCCTTCCCCACTCACTCTCTCAAAAATAATAAATAAAAAAAATATTTTTAATTAGCTTCTATTCAAAACTTAGCCTAATATTGACATTATCTTTTATAAAAATAAAACATTTTTCCAGGAACAAAAATTCAGTATGTGGCAGCCACTGAAAAGAAGATTGTAACAAATGGAAGAGTGTGATCCATGATACACATTGAAATGGATAGGTCATAAAATGTCACCATTGTCACAAGTAAGAGACAGGGTAGAAGAGATACCATGCTGTGTCTGATGCCCAAGACCATGTCAATTTATTCCTGGAGAAAAATTAAGGTGGTTTATTTAGGGAAGTAATCTAATTGCCAAGAATGCCATAGGGATAATTTCAAGTCAGTAAACGGATTATCTGTTCATCCTCAATAAAAGCTAGGAATGGAAAGAGTTGGGATTAAATGATCCTTTTAAAAAAAGTAATACTACAATGCAGGAATAGATTCTCTGAGACATCACTTCATAAAGAAATAACACTGCAGAAAAAGGTGTCTCTTCTTTCAACTATCTGTCATCTATTGGCCCATTGATTACCTCTGGACAGTGAAGCACCACAGATCCTCCTGGGTATGCCCAGCTAATTTAAATAGGCATGTTGTCCCAGGACTCAGTGGTCGCATGTTAAACTGGCAAATAGCTAGAAGAAAACAAATCCCTTTCAACAAATGCAGGTCAGAGACATTTTTTTCTCATGTTGATGGCTTGGAGAGAGTGCTGCTTCCCAATTTTGTACTAGATGCCTAATGTTAGCTGCATCAGTCAAATCACATTATATCAGGTTACAGAGCAGGTCAGCACGAATGGTCATGTTCAAGGAAGTCTCTGTCTTCCTGCCAAGTTGTTTGGCACCACTCAAGTTGTCATCAATTTGAATTACTTGTAGATCATTTCAGGAGATATTAAGATAATTATTGGCTGTTCTCATAAGGGGAGGCAGCCAGCAAAGCACTCACTGAACCTCTGCCTCCATCTATAAATTGAGGAACAGACACTTTATGTCTTAAAACAATATAATTCATGGCATGTTAACGTATTCACCATTTCAGTTTATATTCTATTATCCTACTCTTAAATTATGTAATATATGTGGGTAATTTATCCAGTGATATTAGAATGCATGCAGCCTTGTTGTATTGAAGACACTTTCTGTCAGTGCTTCGCTGAATTTTTCCACAAAATAGTTATTGGAGGATATATGGCACCTTAGTCATGTTGCATTCAAGAAACCTTTAGAAATTGGGCTTCAAAACTTACCTTTTTAAAAGAAATATGCACAAACAACTGATATTACAGAAATACTCTCCATTTATAACGAATTACATTCCAAAAGTTTGTTCAAAGGCTGGTTGCCTAGAATGACATTTCACATAGAAACAATACAATTATGGATATCACAATCTGGTTACAGTTCAAAAATGTATTAATAATAATGTCTTATTTACAATGTTGAGGCTATGAAGAAAGTCATTCTATCCTAGAGGAAGCTCCAAGACCTCTTCTCCTGGCATGATGTTCTAGCAGGGAAAACATTCAATCTCTATACCTTTTTTCATTAACTCTTCCAGGTGCCAGCAGCAGGGAAGTGAGTAAAGAATCTCAATTATTCCCAGAAAAAGCAAGCTAATGAGAAACAGAATGGAGACTAGCTCCTGGTAAATGTGGTTCATACCCCTAAGTCTGTAACTTGTACACGAAAAATGGAACTAGTTATTTTGTCTCTCAACTTCAACACTGATTCCACAATTTCCTGCTCTACTTCTTTGAACTCTTTATCTTTCTGTCTCTTCTATTCTGATTACTTATTCCAGTTTATCAAAAAAAAAGTAGTTAAAAATACAGACTAGGGTCAGACTGGGCTCTAAATATGACTCTATGTTAGAAGAAAATTCTCCATGGTCTCTCACATTTCTGCACATTTCTCCAGCTAAGGCACTGACAGCCTTTATATGGGAATATTTTTCAAAGCTATTTGAATGGTGAACAACTTTGGAACACAGAAATGATCCATGCATCTCTGAACAGAGAGCATATTTATTTGCTCTCCACTACAATAATGTCTCCATCCAGGGCAAATGTTGGACAAGTTTGCATGCAACCCATTAAAACCACCTGGGTCTGCATCCACATTATTTCCCAGGGATTTGTGGGGCAAGGGTAACCAATAGGAACATGAAATCCATGCTGCCTGCGCTGTCCTTTGTCTTTGACCCAGGAGTCTCCTATCTTTGCCAGCATCCATGAAAATGAGAGGCTAACGTGCTAGCTTACAAGTAGGGAAAATCTCAGACCTGACAGTCTGCCACTTAATAGGCATGTGACCTTGGAAATGAACCTTCAGTTTTCACATGGAAAGAATGAGGTTAACAGTAGTCTTTATCTCACAGGATTCTTAGATTCTTAAATAAGAAAATATTAAACAAGAAATATTTAGCATAGTTCCTGGCACTGTAAATGCTCAAAGAAAAGTTAATCATTGGTGGTGTGTGTGTGTGTGTGTGTGTGTGTGTGTGTGTGTGTTTAACATTTTTGGCTTAAAAAGTATTTTTGTTCATCTTATATGTGCAATTCATCTTTTTGGAAGTACACATTTATCTTTTCCTTTGTTTTAACCATGTGAGTAATTGTATGGACGTGGAAGGTAAAAACATTCAATACAATACAATACAACCTAAGAAATGTATACCTAAGCACCATCCAGAGATTTGTAGAGGTGAGAAAAGGAACTTACTTTTGCTCTTATGGCCCACACCTTTGGAGTTAGCTCTAGATATGAATAAGGAGAAGGTGTTGTCTAATAGGAAAAAAATCCCAAACAAATGAAATGATAGCACCTCACTTATAGGGCCCCAGACACTGATAGTCTCTCCATATTCCCCCAGGTGACCTAATGTTCAGGTGGTTGAAAGCTACAGTTCTGGTCGAAAAGATTTGTCTTTTTTTTCTTCTAAGATGGTGGTTGAATCTTGACTGGACATACCTGGAGAACTTTAAAAAATACACATGGATGCCTATGTTCTACCCCAAAAGTTCCAATTTAATTGGTTTAAGTGGCTTTGGCATCAGGATATTAAAAATTTCAGGTGATTCCCATCTACAACCAATGTTCTAAGAAAAAGGGGCAGCTAGAACCTAAAAATTTCTTGTTTTGAATAGTCCAAGGATGTATGGCAAGGGGTGTAACAAAATAACGAATACTTGAAGGGATGAACCCACCCTTTCACATGTTTCCAAGTTTTGTACATTCAAAATCAAGTTGAAGACTCTCAACATCATCAGTCCAAATCAACTGGCTTTGCTTTCACTGTGGTCCAAGTGGTGTTGCAATTCTTTCCCAACACAAAAATTAAATTATGGCACATTGTAAAGTAAGCATTGTATATTTTTATGTTGATGATTCAAACAATTTCTGTAGCCAAGTGTGTTATAGACATTAGTCAGACGAATTCTATAGACAAGTCTGTAGTTGATCCTCATGATTTTGAAGCTTGTGTGTGTTCTGAATGAAGACATCGTTGTTTTTCACATCACACTCGTATGTTTGTAAAATGTAATGCAATCCAGGGTAGGAAAGTCAAAACAAGATTGTTACTGAATTATCTGCAAAATAAACAGTTTCATCTAAAACACTCAGTTTTAGACCACCCGGAGACAAGACTTTTATAGGGAATACTTCAAGTTAAACATGAATGTTTACTCCATAAAAATATGGTTTAAAGGCAAATGCCATTTTAAAACTAGGAACCTGTGGAAACAGTGTAGAAAAACTATTATTTAAAAATTTGATTGGTGAACAATCTCACAATTCTCTCTGTCCCAAATCAAAATATATCAATTGAGACAAGTGAATCAATGTTTCATTGTATGCTTTTTTAGTAACATTAAAAGGGGTAGCAAATTAAAATTTGAACACACACACACACACACACACTAACACATACATGTCAGACACTTTACCAACATCGTTTCACTTTCATGCACACAATAGCCCTTTTAGGTGTTGTTATTATTGAGGCTCATGGAGGTTAAATTGCCTGAAGTAGGTGTGGTGAAGGTAGGAGTGGATCTCATTAGCATCATGTAAAACTCTCACTCTTTCCCATTACATCACTTGGCATTAACACTGAGCTCAGCACACTAAGGTACCTAATAAAGATGTTATGGACTGAATTGTCCCCCCACCATTCATATGCTGAAGGCCTAAGTTCTAATGTGACAGTATTTGGAGATAGGGTTTTTAAGGAGGTAGTTAAATTAGGTCATAAGGGTGGAGCACTTATCTTATAGGACTGATGTCATTTTAAGAAGAAGAGACACCAGAGATACCTTTCTGTCTCTCTCTCTCTCTCTCTTTATAGAAGAGGCTACATGAAGTCGCAGCAAGAAGGTAGTTATCTACAAGCCAGGAAGATGTCCCTCAACAGAGACCAATCCTGTTGGCACCTTCATCTTGGACATCCCAGCTGCCAGAACTTTAAGTAAATTTCTGTAATTCAAGCCACTAAGTCTATGCTATTTTGTTATGGTTGCAAGAGCAGACTAACATAGAAGTAAATGGTTCTCTTATTCATTTATAATCCAGCTATATATGTCTGGAATCATTAACTGTTGAATCGTGAAGAATCCCTGGGCCAGGTGTTGGAATATCTCATACCTTCTCCTCAGTTCATGAGCCAGTGAACTTGGACACGCCAAAAATGCTTTGAGCCCCAGTTTACTTATTTGTAAAACAGAAATTTTACTATCTGTTCAGTCTACCCTTCAAAATTATTGTGAAGATTCAAACCCTAATACTTCATAAATTGTAAAGAACTAAACAAGCATAAGGGAACAGCATGAGTAAAATTCCAAGTACATGTCCTATGTACCCAGAAAATACCAACTTCCTTAAAACAGGCATGGAAAATGTTTACAGTATCAAGGCATTAACTAGAGTTACACTAAAAATATATTTCAAATGGCTATTCTAACATATCAAGTTTAAATTTCTGTCAAGTGATTACTCTCTAGAAAAAACCCAGGAGACCTGTTAGGATTCCCCAGTTGAGTGGCTGTAGGTGTGCAGACTTAAATCCCTCATTACACATCACCAGCTTTTACACTCCTTTAATAGTTTTCCTTTCAAAGAATTTCTCTTTTACCTGTAGCATATTTTAGGCCTTTTTCTAAGTAAATAGGAATCAAAAGATCTGTTTTTTATCCCAGGAAACGACATTCTAACTATGGATACTGGCATGTTTAACCTCTGTGGACATAGCTTCTTTATCTAGAAAATGAACATGTTGGACTATGTTTTGGGTTGCCAGATAAAATATAGGAAGCCCAGTTAAATTTTAACTTCAGATTAACAACGACAACAACAACAACAAAATGTAAGTAGAATTGTGTTCTGTATTCTTATTTGCTACATTTAACAACCCTGGCTGAAAAACTTCTCAGGTCCTGCATTCCCAGGATGGTACTACTTTAGAAGACATGAAATAATAATGACGATTACAACAGCTGATTTATTTAAGGTTTACTCTGTACTGGGCACTATTCTCAGTGTTTTAACATATATAATCTAAGTCAATCCTCTATAAAGCTCCATAGGGTAGTATGAGTTAGGAGCACAGTCCACAAGGCCACCCTCACTGCTGACATTAATTCAAAGTTCAGAGGTCCTCAAAAGAACCCTTAGTTTCAATAATTCATTAGAAGGACTCACAAAACTCAGTGAAAGCTGATATTCACAATGAGAGTTTATTATAAACTAAAGAATGAAAATTAAAATCAGCCAAGGGAAGAGACACATAAAGTCCAGGAAGGTTCTGCACATTGAACTTCTAGTTGTCTTCTCCATGTGGAGTCATAGTCAGTATTAACTCCCCTTGACGATGATGTGTGACAATATGCACAGAGCTTTGTCAACCAGCAAAGCTTATCTAAGCTCTGGTGTCTTTATTGAGGCTCCACCAACTGCCACATTAGTCTCCAGTCTCTTTATAGATCAGCTAATACTGTAGTATTCAAAGTCATTACCATAAATCACATTTTAGACTTTGTGACATGGCTCAAAATCCCTAGGTAAACAAAGACACTCTTATTAGGTAGGACATTCAAAATAATCTCAATCAGTCAAGGGCAAAGGCCAGAAGTTTCCTTGGGCAAGGTTAAATTCTAGTCCAGATTTAGGAATTCTTTTATATTTGGCTAAAATAACATCATTATTAAAACCCAATAATTACTACTTACATACATCATACTATCAAAAGAGTAGAGAAAACTGAGGACCACAAAAGTTACGAGGAGTCCAGAGTCACATAGCAAGTCAGTGGCTAAGTCAGGAATCAACAAAAGCTATGCTACTTCCTCTACAGACTAGGAGAGGGGAGGAGGAAGGAGAGGGAGAGAGAGAGAGAAAGAGAGAGATACTTTGCTCCAGATAACAGAAGATCAACCAAAAGATAACAAAGGGAAGCAGGCAGCTGGCACTCAATCAAACATGAAATAACTAAAGTTTAATAGCTTAGGGAAGATTTTCTGAAACTAACATGGACTTTTAATTTTTTGCTATTGTTGTTTATATTTTACACTTTTCTTTAGACAACACATCAATAAAATGGTCTCCTAAAGGAGCATTTTATTGTTTGGACTGGATTTTTGGTTTTATTGCTTTGTTTTTATTGGGAGTTGTGGTAAAAGAGTGAGAGAATTAGAATTTAAAGTGTTAGGAGTTAGAGAATACAAAGACTTTTAGCTCTGAAATAGTCCCACAACAACATATTGCTACCTATGCAGTAGTTTAACTACCAGTACACCAAGCACACAAATTAATTAGGTTCAGACATCACCAATCAGTCCAGATACTGGCCATAGATCATGGGTTTGGAAAAATAAGATACTGCAACACTGGTTGAATGTCAATGTTTTATAACTCGTAAGTCCTAGTATTCATTGAGCTTTATTATGGACTAAATGTTTGTGTCACTCCTCCTCCAATCTACATGTTGAAATTGTAACCCCCAATGTGATGGTATGAGAAGGTAGAGCCTTTGAGAGGTGATTAGGTCATGATGGTGGAGCCTTCATTAATGGGATTTGTGTTCTCTTAAAATAGACCCCAGAGAACTCCTTTTACCATTTCTGCTATGTGAGGACACATCAAAAATATGGCCAACTATGAACCAGGAAACAGTCTCTTACCAAACACCAAATCTTCCAGCACCTTGAACTTACACTCCCTAGCCTCGAGAAATGTGAGAAGTAAGTATTTGTTGTTTAAGCAACCCAGTCTATGTTATTTTTGTTATAGCAGCCCAAACAGACTAATCAAGCACTTATTTTGAATGGGTCACTATTTTACAAACACATTATAGAACTTAGTCTCCACAACATCCCGTTTTACAGATGAATAAACTGATATCTAAGAAGGTTAAATAACTGCCTAATATTTCACAGCTAGTAATTGGCAAGGTTTGGATTTGTACCCAGTTTATGGAACTTCAGAACTCACAATATTAAGCATATAAAATTGCCTGATTATATGCTGAAATAATAAGATATACTGGACATTGATAAAGACATTACTGACTGGTTGGTTTGGCTTGGTCGATTTTGGTTTGATTGAATTTAGTTTGTTTTTTTTTTTTTATTTTTTAAAATTTTTTAAGGTTTTCATTTATTTTTGAGAAAAAGAGAATGAGTGGGGGAGGGGCAGAGAGAGAGGGAGACACAGAATCCAAAGCAGGCTCCAGGCTCTGAGCTGTCAGCACAGAGCCCGACTCAGGGCTTGAACTCACGAACCATGAGATCATGACCTGAGCCCAAGTCAGACACTTAACTGACTGAGCCACCCAGGTGCCCCGAATTAATTTGGTTTTAAGCCAAAAGTCCCAAAAGAAAAATTTTAGAATCAATATTTTTGCTTAAACTACTTTATTTGTCTTGCCTCAAAGCAAAGATGTTTCAGTGCATTTAACTTGTCAACAAAAATTCCATAGATAACATTTCATATAATAAGAAAGTAAAAATATTTTTAAAAATTATACTTAGCAGCTATAAAGTACTTCTCATCTTTAAAGAGTTTACCAGCATTCAGCATATTAATTTCTCAAACCTCTGTAATTATTCTCACAGGTGACTGATGAATAAGCTCCAGAATGAAGAAGATGGGCATGGGAGAGTTATGCCTTATGGGAGCAGCCATCTTCAAATCACAGTATATCTTTGTGCACCTGGCTCTTTGCAAAGGTTGTATAGTATGGAAATGGCACATTGGTCTTCTTTCCTGCACCTACATCAACTGGACTCAGACTCATGAGAAGGGAGACAGCAGTTTAATGTTGCACTTTCACCACAGATGTTGGGGAGATCCAGTGCTCAGCACACTAATCATTCCAACGTGTGGAAAAATAGGAAGGATAAACTCCATTAAAATAAAAAGTATTACTGCAAGGCAGGAATTAACATTGAAACTCAATATGGAAACAGTTTAAAGAATTGCTACATTAAAAACAATTCAAGTATGAAGAAGTTATGTGGTGGAAGACCAAATCAGCATTTCTCTTTTGGTTATATATATATACCAATGCCTGACATTGTTTGACCATGCTGACTTTCATGTATAGCTTCAACATATTACAGGAAAAAAGAAGTGCTAAGAATCATACCAACAAGTCAAAGAAAACAACATGGAGAAGAGAGAATATTATTAATTACACTGTGGTAACAATCCTGTAAACATGTTGATAAAAATCTAAGCCAAATGTTGAATGAATCTGAAGACTTTCTTTTCCCACTGTTACCTTAGACAACAGTTTATCTGAAATCCAAGGACAAAAAGAGCAGAATATTTCTACATCATCATCTCTGTGGGTCAGATATATCTGGGTCTTTAAATTGGGCAGTGGGGAATAAAATAAATATTAATAAAAAGTAAAAGATTGCAAAAAAAATTGGACATATTGAAGAGTCATCAGCAATCGCTTATCTAACACCCATGTTTGGAACTGTAGGTATTAATAAATTGAGTGTAAGTGCGTATCTAAAATCCAAAGTTCACAAATTACAGGCATGCCAGTTCTCACAAATGCATTAGGTTCACACATAAAATCACCTAATGAGACTGTTCATCATAATCTGGGCTCCAAAGCCCAAGAACTAGAACTGAAGAGTGACTAGACCAAGTTTCATGATAATATCAAGGTTCATTCCAGAGAACATCTGTTAGCTATGGTATTTCTATGGCTTTTGAAAGAATCTAGAATATTCCTTCTCAACACAAATGAACTCGGACTAGCATATTATGAAGCAAGTGTACTACATATGGCTATTTTAAGCAAATGGGCCACTTGCAATTTCTTTCAATTATTCCACATCAGCTTCCACTCTACTAATCAGTACAAAATTGGACCAGATAATGATAATTATGGTGAGGTCTCATCAAATAAATAGCAATGGTTAAAATTCTATGCCATCCTGCTACTAGTATTTGTACATGGGAAATAGATTTATTAGAGATTCAGGGTTGAGGATAAGTGATCCTCTTCATTTGAGCGGCAGAAATCACATCAACCAAATATGCCAGACATTGCCCCCAGCTGCTCCAGCAACCCCCAACCAATCAAAAAGAAAGTTGAGCTGGTTTTAGTCCCATCTGGACTCCAAGATTGAAGCCAATGAAGAGAAGTAAACATCACCATAAACTGGAGACCGCTAGAGCCTGATTAATTTATTTTGGAAATGGATGATTGGTTTTGAAAAGGAAACTAAATTTACCATTTGTTTACTTCATATCAGGCTGTCTAGGAGAGAAATTTACTGTAAATGTGTCAAACCCTGTGTTTTTTAAGGTTGTGTGTGTGTGTGTGGGTGTGTGTGTGTGTTGTTTTGCTTTGTTTTAAAATACTAGTTTCACTACATATGTGGCATGAATCCTACCTAATCAGGAATGGCTTAAAGGCTGCAGTGGTGGCTGACATTAAAGCTGTCATTTAGTTAAATAGCACTAACCTCCTGGGAAAGAACGTGGCATTGGAGGAAGCCAGAGCTTTAGCAGTAGGCGATGGCAGCTGCCTTATTGAGAACAGAGGCAGACCAAAGATAGAGGAGAGGGACAGAATACAGACATTTCAGGGCATCAGGGGCCTGTATTCAAAATACCCTGTGATAACAATGTGGAAGTTCCTTAAGTTCTAAGAGTTAAATGTACAAAGGTCAGTAATTTAACTTTAATCATTAGAATGACATAAAATGTGTTTTTCAAAAACAAAACAATATTATGTCCCAAAATTTAAACTTTAATTGATGCGAAAATTCTGTCCTAAATGTCTGCAGGGTAGATTACTTTCATAAATTATTTATTTGGCTAGAATATTTTTGTTTCTTTTTTCTCAAGTCACCCTTTCTCATTCCCAGCCCAATCTTTAGGTGATTCCTACCAGCACCCCAGAGTTCGTTCTTTCACATCACCTATTATGGATTCTGTTTATATATACACAACAGCAATTTACAGGAATGTAGAGAAAAATGATTGAAAAATAATAAACACTTAAAATTATTTTGTTTTCCTTGCCATTATAAAAACCCCACAACTTTATTTTCTATTTTAAAAGCAATCATAAATATAAATTAGAAAAAGGAAAAGAAAACTTCCTCAATGGCACATTCTAAGACAACTATGCTAATATTCTAGAAAGTTTATTTCTTGAATTATTTATCTTCATAGATTTAGGTTGTTTTCTAAGGTTGATATATCTGTATCTATCTATATATCTATCCAGCTATCCATCCATCTAGTTTTATTGTATAGTTTTAAAAGCTTATTAAATTTACCTGTAGCTTTCAATAATTCATTTTAAATCAGAATTCATTTTTTTAATGTTTTTAATGTTTATTTTTATTTTTGAGAGTGAGACAGAGAGACGGAGCACAAGCTGGGAAGGGGCAGAGAGAGAGGGAGAAACAGAATCCAAAGAGGCTCCAGGTTGTGAGCCGTCAGCGCAAAGCCCAATGCAGGGCTCCAACCCATGAACCGCGAGATCATGACCTGAGATGAAGTCAGATGCTTAACCCACTGAGCCACCCAAGAGCCCCTAAAAATAGAATTAGTTTTAAAGACACTTGTGAATATATCTGCATAATATTCTACTGAATGGATGTAGCATGAATGCGGCAGGATATTAGTAAACTTAGTACCAGTATCTATGTGCTTCTCTTCAAACCCAGGTGTCTTGCAGTTAGATCTGCCATATTCCAGTCAATGGAACATAAATGAAAGTGATACAGGTCACTGCCAAGCCTGTCCCTAACCTCCTCCACATAATTCCCTGTGCGTTCTCTTCCTTATTCCCCTCAGCTGGATAAAGAAGACTAAGTTGAAGGCTCAGGAATCATAGAGGAGAAAAGAATCTGCATTGTTGAATCAGTACATAAAAGGCCATTTACCCAATACCTGATGTGACTATGACATGAGCAAGAATTAGAACTTCATTGTATTATGTTATACAGGGGGTTGTTTGTTATATCATCAAGCCTAACTTGATGAATACATGGCTTATGTAGACATTTTGGTTATGTGGCTGATATGGAGGTGCACTGCTCAGATCTCCTCCAGGAGAAACTTCAGCAGTTAGTGTAGAACTGATAGACCCAACTACTATTCCTTTGGCTCTGCCACTGTGTTCACACCAAGTCCAGGCTTCTCCTGAGCTCCTTCCAGCCAATAACAGGACATAGAGTGGGCACTGGAGCCAGAATTTTCCTACAAAAAACAGGGATCCTATGACCTTTGTTCAAGGACCCCAATGATTATAGCCAAGACTTTCTAGGAGTTTCATACAATAAATTTCTCACATGTATAATCTCATCTTCACATCCTCATCCTATAGGATCCAAATCAACATAGGCTATTTCAAAAATGTTCACTGCTATATAAAAAATTATGATGAAAATATTTATGCATAATTTCTTGAATTTCAGATTAAATTCTAAAAAGAGATTTTCAGTAGTAATATGAACATTTTTTAGAATTCTTGGCACATATCGCCAAATAGTGTCTTAAATTGTTACACTTTACTCTAATACAAATAACAAAACTGCTTGCATTACCACATCTTCAACAGAATGAAATGTTACAGTTTTTTAAAAATAATAAAATATTTTTAGTAATTAGAACGGCAAAAACCATCATCCATAGTTGTTTTATTATGCACTGTTTCAAACCTAGTGAACTTGAATATAATTCTAAATATCTGTATATTAATTGTATTTCCCCTTTTGTGAGAATTCTATTTGCATCTTTCTCTCATTTAACTCTTGTATATCTAACCAGTTTTTACAGTTGTAACATTTATTTTTACTCATTAAAATCCCTAGTTCTACTTTAATTTCCTTTAGAAAAGAATTAAAACTAATTTTAAACAAAAATATAATAACTAAGTGGAAAATGTTTCTCTGTAAGTATATCAGTATTACATGTAACTAATGATAAAACATGAGCTGTTTTTAAATGACACCCTTCTAATGTGTTATAAGCTCTTCTTTCGCCAGAGTGTCAACATTTTTTTTTTTTGGCACATTTTAAATGTCAACAATGAAGAATGTGTAGAATTACCTGTAATGGAAAAAAAACAGAAACCTCTGCTAAAGATACTTAAGAAAATGTATATTTTTTCTTAAATAAGTTTTTCTTTCCTTTTCCAAAAATAGCACTGTTGATAATCCTTTATCCATCTTCCATGTCTCCGGGGAACAAAATCAGTTGTGAATATATTTACTGAATCTGTAGTTGAAGAGATCATAAGGAAAAAGATCACAAAATACCACAAAGAAAAAGGCTCAAAATTTTTATAAAAGATCTTTACTAGGGGTGCCTGGATGGCGCAAGTCATTTAAGCATCTGACTTTTGATTTCAGCTCAGATCATGATCTCACAGTTCATGAGATCAAGCCCCACATCGGACTGTGTGCTGTCAGTACAGAGCCTGCTTGGGATTCTCTTTCTCCCTCTCTCTCTGCCCCTCCCCAATCTCTCTCTCACTCTCTCTCAAATTAAATAAATAAACATTAAAAAATATTTTTTAGACTACTGAACTAACACATGCACACACACACAAATCCATACCTTTAAGTCCTAATGTTGACACACAAAAATATAGAAAATGATGTTCCAAACACCTCTGTACCCACCACCAAGCTTAAGAAACAAGCACCGTGGACCATATTAAAGCCTCATATAATTTCTGCATCTTTCCTGTCCACTCACCCAGATAGCCACTATTATGAATTTAATGTTTATCGTTGTTATGCTTCTTTTTACTTTTTCGCTACACGTGACACACATGGATAAAAATATATTTGCATTATTTATATTTTATATAAATTGTATCATATCCTATATATCCTTCTGCAATTTAATTCTTTACCTCAAAGTTATACATTAGAGATTTATTTATCGTGGCAGGTGAGGATTTGGTTCATTTTAACTATTGGTAGAATTTTCCTACTCCAGGTAGTGTCTGTGGATTGGCGGCAATGTATCACCTGGGAGTCTGTTAGAAATTCAGAATCTCAGATCACAACCAACACAGCGGAAATAAAAACAATAATAAGAGAATATTATGAGCAATTATCCGCCAATAAAATGGGCAATCTGGGGACAAATTCCTAGAAACATATACACTACCAAAACTGAAACAGGAAGAAATAGAAAATTTGAACAGACCTATAACCAGTAAAGAAATCGAATTAGTAATCAAAAATCTCCCAAAAAACAAGAGTCCAGGGCCAGATGGCTTTCCAGGGGAATTCTACCAAACATTTAAGGAAGAGTTAACAGCTATTCTCTTGAAGCTGTTCCAAAAAATAGAAATGGAAGGAAAACTTCCAAACTCTTTCTATGAAGCCAGCATTACCTTGATTCCAAAACCAGAGACTGCACTAAAAAGGAGAACTATAGACCAATTTCCCTGATGAACATGGATGCAAAAATCCTCAACAAGATATTAGCCAACTGGCTCTAACAATACATTAAAAAAATTATTCACCACGACCAAGAGGGATTTATACCTGGGATGCAGGGCTGGTTCAATATCTGCAAAACCATCCATGGTATTCATCACATCAATAAAATTAAGGACAAAAATCTCATGATCCTCTCAATAGATGCAGAGAAAGCATTTGACAAAATACAGCATCCTTTCTTAATAAAAACCCTCAAGAAAGTAGGCATAGAAGGAGCATACACCAAGATCATAAAAGCCATATACAAAAGACCCAACGCTAATATCATCCTCAGTGGGGAAAAGCTGAGAGCTTTCCCCCTAAGGTCAGGAACGAGACAGGGATGTCCACTCTCACCACTGTTATTCAACATAGTATTGGAAGTCTTAGCCTCTGCAATCAGACAACACAAAGAAATAAAAGGCATCCGCATTGGCCAGGATGAGGTCAAACTTTCACTCTTTGCAAATGACATGATACTCTATATGGAAAACCCTAAAGATTCCACACACAAAAAAAAACCCTGCTAGAACTGATTCATGAATTCAACAAAGTTGCAGGATATAAAATCAATGCACAGAAATCGGTTGCATTCCTATACACCAACACTGAAGTGACAGAAAGAGAAATCAAAGAATCGATCCCATTTACAATTGCACCAAAAACCATAAAATACATAGGAATAAATCTAACCAAAGAGATGAAAAATCTATACGCTGAAAACTATAGAAAGCTTATGAAAGAAATTGAAGAAGACACAAGAAAATGGAAAAATATCCCATGTACCTGGATAAGAAGAACAAATATTGTTAAAATGTCAATACTACCCAAAGCAATCTACATTTTCAATGCAATACCTATCAAAATAACACCAGCATTCTTCACAGAGCTAGAACAAATAATCCTAAAATTTGTATAGAACCAGAAAAGTCCCCAAATAGCCAAAGCAATCTTGAAAAGAAAACCAAAGCAGGAGGCATCACAATCCCGGACTTCAAGCTGTACTACAAAGTTGTAATCATCAAGACAGTATGGTACTGGCACAAAAACAGACACTCAGATCAATGGAACAGAATAGAGAACCCAGAAGTGGACCCACAAACCTATGGCCAACTAATCTTTGACAAAGCAGGAAAGAATATCCAATGGAATAAAGACAGTCTCTTCAGCAAGTGGTGCTGGGAAAACTGGACAGCGACATGCAGAAGAATAAACCTGGACTACTTTCTCACACCAGACACAAAAATAAACTCAAAACAGATGAAAGACCTAAATGTAAGACAGGAAGCCATCAAAATCCTCAAGGGGAAAGCAGGCAAAACTTCTTTGATCTTGGCTGCAGAAACTTCTTACTCAGCACGTCTCCAGAGGCAAGGGAAACAAAAGCAAAAATGAACTATTGGGACCTCATCAAAATAAAAAGCCTCTGCACAGTGAAGGAAACAATCAGCAAAACTAAAAGGCAACCAACAGAATGGGAGAAGATATTTACAAATGACATATCAGATAAAGGATTACTATCCAAAAACTATAAGGAATTTATCAAACTCAGCACCCAAAAAACAAATTATCCAGTGAAGAAATGGGCAAAAGAAATGAATAGACACTTCTCCAAAGAAGACATCCAGATGGCCAACCGACACATGAAAAAACGCTCAACATTCACTCATCATCAGGGAAATACAAATCAAAACCACAATGAGATATCACCTTACACCTGTCAGAGTGGCTAACATTAACAATTCAGGCAACAACAGATGGTGGTGAGGATGCGGAGAAAGAGGATCTCTTTTGCAGTACTGGTGAGAATGCAAACTGGTGCAGCCACTCTGGAAAACAGTATGGAGGTTCCTCAAAAAACTAAAAATAAAACTACCCTTCGACCCAGCAATTGCACTACTAGGTACTTATACAAGGGATACAGGTGTGCTGTTTCGAAGGGACACATGCACCCCAATGTTTATACACCACTATCAACGATAGCCAAAGTATGGAAAGAGCCCAAATGTCCATTGATGAATGAATGGATAAAATGTATACGTATATGTGTATGTATATGTATATGTATTGTGTGTATTACTCAGCAATCAAAAAGAATGAAATCTTGCCATTTGCAACTACATGGATGGAACTGGAGGGGATTATGCTAAGCGAAATTAGTCAGTCAAAGAAAGACAAATATCATATGACTTCACTCATATGAGGACTTTAAGACACAGAACAGATGAACATAAGGGAGACAAAGCAAAAATAATATAAAAACAGGGAGGGGACAAAACATAAGAGACTCTTAAATATGGAGAACAAAGAGAGGGTTACTGGAGGGGTTGTGGGAGGGGCGATGGGCTAAATGGGTAAGAGGCAATAAGGAATCTACTCCTGAAATCATTATTGCACTACATGCTAACTAATTTGGATATAAATTTTAAAAAAATTAATTTAAAAAAAGAAATTCAGAATCTCAGGACCTACTGCAGAACTACAGAATCAGAATCCATATTTTAACAAGATCCCTGCATGGTTTAGATGCACTCTAAAGTTTGAGAAATACTGGCATTCAATTGTATTGTATTAAAACGTCACAGTTTATCCATTCTCTGCTAATGGATATTTAGGCTTCTCCTAAATTTTTAATAGGCTGATTTGCCATTTTGCTTGTTTTATATTTTTAAGAAATCTTTCCTATCTATAAAACAATAAATGTTTCATGAGTGGTCCCCACTTAGACATGTAAATGACTTACTGAGGGAGTAGTTTTTTATGCCAGAATGAAGTGGATTAGTAATATGCATAAGATCCTGCATCTATTGACTAACATCAACAAAATACTGGATACCATAAATTTTAATGGTTTCCTACCCTCGCATCCATTTTATTAGAACCTAAATCTGCAAGGACAAGAATGAGGCACCTAGTTATCAGTCTACCATGTTGATGGCGAGGATTCTCCCTGACAACTTTTACAAAACCCTTTCAAAGTTCTATGGCTCCACTTGCTCTGCACTAAGCATCACCAGGGGTGAATTGAGTCTAGTGCCCATCCTTCATATTCACAGGCAGGCATTCAACTCAAGGTCCTGTCACTTCCAGGCTTCTGTGTCAGAGCCTTCCTTCACTGGGTCACCTGCAACCCCTCTGTTTTCGTTCTCAGTATTTCAGTCATTAAACAGGTAGAGCAATTCCCCACTGAGAATACAAAGTACTAACAGAGTTATCTCTTGCTTCTTGGGTCAACTTTGGTATGCCTGAAACTCTTTTTCATGAAAGTCTGTTAATCCTCTTTTGGAGACAAGGAGAGCTCAGACCTTGGGAAGAAGCCCATTTTAGTCCTCTTCTTTCTTTAGGGAAAACACACAAGCCAGAAAAATAATGCATGGTGCCAATTCGTTTCTCCTAACTTACTCTCCAAGCTTAACATTTGCTAAAGTTGGAGGATCTAAATCAGGGTAGACCAACCAAGTTCTCTTCCAGACTGTTTGCCCTTAGCATTGATTCACTTCATTTTTTTTTTAAATTCATGTTCTCCACCTCAACACCTTCCCATTTATAAATTAGGAATTTGGCTGAAAAGAGTATAAGTAGTTTCACCAGTGTCTCGAGTTTGCTCTTGAAAACATGGAGCCATAGTTCCTCTGGAAAATATCATTTCAGAAATGGTCTCATTGTTTTGATGCAGCACAAAGTCCAAAAGGATTCCTCCTTCCTGAGACTCTATGGGGGTCCACTCAAAATGCTGCCTCAGCAATGAAGTTGTAATCACACAATCAGCCCCTTTTACCAATGAATTAAAAACACATTTTAAAAAATAGGACATATGATGCCTAGGCAAAGTAGAAATGGATCAGAGAAGGTGGTAAGATCAACAGGTTGTGTGAAGGCAAAATCCAGTAACTAAACACTTGCTAAAGTGGACACAGCTAGTTGATGGCAAAGCTGACAAAATTCTGAGTGTTGCTACCCAGGCACTGAATTCACTAAATGTATTCACTGCCTACTAGGTGCCAAGTACTTCACACTTCATCTCATTCAATCTATAAAATCATCCTATAGAGAAATATAACCATCATCATATTACATATAAGGAAAATAAACCTTGCATTTAAAAAAAAGGATTATTTACTTGGTAAACAACGTAACTGAGTTTTCTTTAGGTGGGATTTCAGGTTGCAGGTCCAGCTCTCTTTCCAGTGTATCTCACTAAATAGCCAATAAAAATACCAGGCAGTTACCAGCCCAAAGAAGTCAAATTAAAAGTAATCATCCAGATTGCTCCATCTTTGGCCCTTTTGTGTTCCATTTGACTTGATCTACCTGAAAAGAAGCTAGGAGACCACTCTGGACACAAATTCTGCAGCATTCCTTCTGACCAGACAGCACCACTTTTCTCATCAGATACTCACAGGACACTTTAATCTCCAGTTACACTGGGACAACAGAGAACTCAAGATTCCGGATTTGTACTTTCTACTGTGTTATAACAAAGAATTTCTCTCTCTCCCTCTCTTTTTCTCAATCTTCCTCTTCATTCTTTTTTTTAAAGTTTATTTATTTTGATAGGGAGAGACAGAGACAGAGAGAGAGAGAACACAAGTAGGGGAGGGGCAGAGAGAGAGAGGGAGAGAGAATCCCAAGCAGGCTCCATGCTGTCAGCTCAAAGCCAGACACAGAGCTCGAACCCATGAACTGTGAGATCATGACCTGAGCAGAAATCAAGAGTAGGACACTTAATCAACTTAGCCACTCAGGCACCTCTCTCTTCATTCTTTTACAGAAATTCCCAAATAAGGCTAGTAATATTCCATACACAGGCCTTATAGTGAAATTGCTAATCATTTTTACTGGGATCTTTGTTCCTGCTCACAGTTACCATAGTACTTGGGCATAATTTGAATTAGGGCTCAGACAACTAAGGGACTAGTTGTCATTCAAACTCATTTTACCTATATTCTCACCTATACGGTGAGCAGGTGATATTTAATAGTCAGGCTTTTTAAGCCCAGATTCTTCTTTTATAAAAGATCTCCATGCTAAGAGGCTTCTGGACATCCCACCCCACCAGTGTTTGCCAGACAGATCTCAGTCCCATCTGAGACCATCCCCAAACAGAGCCCCTTGGGGTAATAAAGAGAGAGCAATATTTATTAAATTCCTGCCTTGAGTAAGCCCTGAGCCAAGGGTTGTATTTATATTAGTTATTCTTTTCATAAACTTGCAGGTAAGTATTATTTATCTTCATTTTTATAAGGAAACTGAGATCAGAAACTTTAAAGTGTCTGAAACTATATAGATCATAAGTAAATTATTATTAATTTTACTTAAAGTCCTTCTGTCTCTGAAGCCCACTGCTATGTGTTTGTGTCTCCCCCAAAATTCTTACGTTGAAGCCCTAATCCCCAGTGCTACTAAATCTGGAGATAGAGTCTTCAGGGATTAATTAAGGTTAAATGAGGTCATCAGGATGGAACCCTAATCTAGTAGGACTCTGGCCTTATGAAAAAAGGAAGAGATTTCTCTCCCTCCTCTTCTCTCTCTATGTCTGTCTCCATCCTTCTTACCCTCCCCTCCCTCTCCACTACGTGAGGACACAGAAAGGGAAGGAAACCATCTGCAAGCCAAGAAGAGAGTCTCACCAAAAACCAAATCAACAAATATCTTGATCTTGGACTTTCCAGCCTCCAGAAATCTGAAAAATAGATGTCTGTGTTAACCCACCTAGTCTGTGCTATTTTTTCAGAGCAGTCTAAGACGACTAAGACACCCATTTTCTTTCTTCTGTGTCTGTTTCTCTCAAGTAGCTTCCAGACCATTTCATTCTCCCCTATAAATACTGATTTACACTTATGTGCCCTGTGCTTTGTGTGGGAAATATAATGATGAGAAAAAACAGACAAGGCCTTTACCAGCATGGAGTATACAGCCTAAAGGAAGAAGTAAACAGGAACCAAATCATCATACACATATATAATCATATGATTACTGATATTGGGCTCCCTAACCCCCACATCCATCAGGCATATGCAAGTCCAAAGGCAATTTGTAAATTCAAGAGATATTTTTCCTAGAAACTTATTTCCCAGGTTAATATATATATATGTAGATATATAATATATATACATATATATTATATGTATATAATATACATATAATATATATGTATAAATATATACATATGTATATGTATGTATATTTATGTATATGTATACATATATACATATACATAAATATATACATATGTATATGTATACATATAATATATATTATATATAAGTACCATATATATTTATATATATAATTAATATAAATATATATAATATGTATATATATCTATACATAATGGTTTCATTAAAGAGGGATATATTTCATCCAACCCTACTACTTGGATTCATCCAAGTCTCAGGGTAAATCTGGACCCTGTAATGTAGCAATTAGTCTAAAAATGAAAATTAATTTGGGAGAGGTAGTACATGACTATACAGTCACACTGAGGTATGAAATCCATGAGCAGACATGCTTGAGAGAAAATTTGCTAACAGAGTATGTGTAAACATTTCCTACAGTATCATTTTGCCTCAGGCCTGTCCTGAAGGAGAACTATGACTTCAGAAACTCCGTATGAGTTTAAAGCCTTACTAAGGTAATTGTATTGCCATTTTATAAGTCTTGTGTACATTTCAGATAGTTTCAACCGCCTTGGGAAAAAATATTAGAAATGAAGTTTGGAACATTTCCTTTGAAGGAAAACACTCATGCTATTAGATTGTTTTGGGAAAGGTTACTTATGGCAGAATAATGAGGAGGATTTTAAGATAATTGCTGCTCAGTGCTCCAGTTGAGAATTTGAGGTTGGAGTTTGAAAGGGCAGAGTTGGCAGAAACTTTATGACATCTTAAATAAATTATAAGAGAGCAATTTCACCATATTTAAAAGAGCATTATTTTTCAGAACCAGAGAGAGTCCCTCTCAAGAGCACATTATGCCTTTAACTGTTAAGGGTGAGCAAATAACTTCATTTCTGAGACACCAGCAATGGAGGGAAGGGGTTGTTGGTTTAGGTCCCTGGGTTCTTTAAGAAAAAAGAAAAAGAAGATTTGATTGGGTAGGTCATGAAGGCTTAGCTGAGGCAAGCATCACATGTAATAAAGGGCCTATGGATTGGTCAGGGTGGTCCTTTTCTTCCATGGGCTATAATTCTGTTTCCACTGGGATGTTGGAGATGAAGTTGGAAGGAATGTGGCTCAGAGCTCTGACACTATCTTTCTCTGACTTGTGATAGCCAAACACCAGAGATTTGATGGAGAAAAATTCTGTGGCTTCCCTGTGATAGGGAAGGAAATGTTGTCATGCCAGGAACAGTGCTTACTTTCACAGTGAGTCACCTTATGCTGGACAGTTCTTGAGTACAGAGACCCATGTTTCATAGCACATCTGTTAACAGGCTTCAGTAAGGAATAAGGATGCTGCCAGTGAGCAGAGAGCTCATTAAAGTAGCATAACCTACACATCAAATCAGGCCACGATCCTGCTAAATGTCTTTCAGTGGCCTCCTGATGCCTATAGAATAAAACCTAAACTCTGCAGCATGGCATATTTCTATGTAAGTGGCCTTTTATCTACATTTGCTTCTTCCCATACCTGGTGATTGAGAATGCCACCATACTCTCCATCATACTGTCCTGCCTCTGGGTTTTGTTCCCATGTTTCCTCCCTTCCACCCTCCCACCAACTTTTGAGTGCTTATTTATCTTTCAGGTCTTGACTCCAGTGTAATGCAATCTTCCCAGTCTGAGGGTATTCTTTCTCTGCCAGGCAGAAAACTCCACAGTCCCCTCCATGCCTCCAATACAACTCTTCTTATCACTTTGTGTGGCCATTGCTTGCCTTGTCATAAGACTATGAGGTCCCTGAGAAGAAGATCCATGCTGTAGTCTTTCTAACTTACTAGTTGGGTGACTTTGGGCAAATTACTTAACCACTTTGGTGAAAGAATTAATCTTTCTTCAGGGAAACTGAAATACATATTTCCTTGTACTTTGAAAAATGTAGATAATTATCCAGCTTGGTGATGCTGAGTATAAAGAAGCTGTACATAAAATTCACAACAGAGAAGGCATAGTTGAGAAGCCAGAACTCAAAACTAAAGTGAATCAGGAAAACTAAGCTTCTGAGATCTCTGCAGATATTGGGAAGGACCACAGGGCTGGGGTTCAAAGAAATCTGATTAAATCCTAAGGAGTAAAGTTGTACCAAGAGACTGAAAGATTTAAGGTTACCCATCTAAAAAAATAGCTATACACACCTGTATTCCCTAATACTATACTATTTGTTATGACCTGATGGTCTCCATCTTCAAGCTTTGCCCCAGGAATTAGCTCTAACTTCTCTCGTCTTGTATCTTCTGTCAGATTATGTCAAAAAAGAAAAAACAACAACAAAAACAAAAAGACCTTGTAAGCCTTTCATAAAGCTCCTCTGAGTACTGGACAAATGCACATGACTCAACACTACTTCATGCAAAAAGCAATTTCTTTAGAGTGCACCCCAAGACTATAGCCTAAAAACACCCCAGACTAGGAAAAGTGAATCTTAGCCTCACCAGCTCCTGTAACACTTCTAAATCTTGATTTAGCATGATCTTTATATGTAAATGGATATCCTATTCTGAGATGGTTACACTGGCATTTCTAAATCCATGAGGTTGATTCCATATTAACACTTGTAGTGTCCTAAGAAGGATTATTGTCACTTTCATCTTAAAGCGTCTGAAACATCCTTAGTTTAGTCGTTCATTCAAAATATTAACTCTTGATATCTCTGGATGACAGGGATACTGTTTATGCAACTGTTCCTCCAGCCTCATAAGAGTAACATCATAATTGAGGACGAGCTCAGTGTCACCTTCATACTGGCCCCCCGTGACCTAAACGATAATGGCAAAACCTCCTTTCAAGATGCAAAGAACAAGTGTAGATCCACCAATACCATAAGAAATCTTTAGCTATGTCTTTTCCTAGGACAGAATGGAGACAATGAAGGAAAAACCCATTAATCACTCAGCAGGCCTCAATGAAAGATTTAGCACATCTGTTGGCACAGGTCCTCTGAACATGGGCTCTTTGGCTTCCTTGAATAAAGTCCACATGCTCCTATAGCTCTTCAAAAATGCAAACCATTTCAGGATGGAATCTAAGTTTTACCCCTGAATTTTTTTTTAAGCAGTAATAGTTCTTGACTACTTTCTTTGTCAAGTTGGAAATTTGGTACTTTCTTCAGGTTGGAAGGTCAGTATCCTTTTCAGATCATGAGGAAACATTGCCTCTTGCTAATGTTTCCAGGTGAACAATATCTCAAAGTATTGCATATGTATGGCTAACATCTTCTAAAATAATATTTTTCTAGAAATACAACAGATGATTTCATGAGTGGATAGTTCATATTGAATGCTTATGATGGTATGAATCTTGAAGCATGAAGGCAGATGAGGTCAAAGTCTATCACCTGGGAAACGTGGCAGAAGTTAGGAGATCTCACAGAGAAGAATATACTTTCATGAGTCCAGCATGATCTGGGATCTTTAGTTTTCTAGGTTCAAACTTCATTTTGCCACCACACTGAAAACACCTCCTTCCATCTGGGGCGGGAGTAGGGGGTGGAATTCACATGAGCTAAGCTCACACTATCTTTAATAAGATAGAGTATTATTTCTTTAATTTTTTTTAATCTTTATTTATTTTTGAGAGAGAGACAGAGTGTGATCAGGGGAGGAGCAGAGAGAGAGGGAGACACAGAATCTGAAGCAGGCTCCAGGCTCTGAGCTATCAGCACAGAGCCTGATGCAGGGCTCTAACTCATAAACCGTGAGATCATGACCTGAGCCTAAGTCGGACGCTCAACCAACTGAGCCACCCAGACACCTCGAGTATTATTTCTTTCTTACATATAATAATGCAGACATGAGAACCAGGGCTGTTGCAGTGGTTGCTCTATCATCATGGACCCAAACTCTATCTCTACTCTGCTATTCTTACAATAGACTTCTACCATCAAGTTTGCCTCATTACACAATATGGCTGCTGGAGCGCTGATAATTATGTCCACATTACAGAAAGAAATAAGGAAGAAGAAGTAGAGGTGGGGGGAAAGGCACGGTAGTTATTGGCCTGCTTTTTAAGGGACATTTTGGAAGATCCAGCCAACAATCATTGCTTATATATCTCAAATAACTGAACAGGCAGCCTGGATATTTAATATTTTACTGATTCCACCTGGAATAAAATTGGGATTCTATCAGTAAGGTAGAAGTAGAGAATGGAAATTATTAGGTAACTAACATCTCTTCCACAGACTATTCCACAGAATATTAAATTATTAACTTACAGCAAGAAATATTACTGCATTTTATTAAGGAGTAGACAGAATTGAAATGGAAGTTCAAATCAAGCCATCAAGTTGGACGTGGCTGCAGGTTTGCAGAAGGAAGCTGCCAAGAACTGATCCCAGTTAAAACAGGTGGCCACAAAAGAACAAGAGAAAACAGAATAAATAAAGGAGGGCAAATGAGGAAAGGGATGTCAGTGTAACAGAACAGCAAGGAAGTAGAAGCAGGAAAAGAAAACCAGACCAAGACTCAAAGAATGTATAAAAGAAATACATTTGCAGAACTAAAAAGAATTCTGCTATAATAAGGTTTCTCAATCTCAGTGTAATTGACACTTTAGACCAAACAATACTCTGCTGTAGGGAGCTGTCTTGTATTGCAGCGTCCTTAGTCTCTACCCACTGCCAGTCATGACAATCAAAAATGTTTCCAGATATTGCCTAATGTCTCCTGACATGAGGAGAACCAAAGCACCCTGTTGAGTACAATTGTGCTAGAAGCTTTGGTGCTGTTCCAGCAACTCAGAAAATGCCTTAAAGGCATGGAGTCACCTCTTGTATTTTATGTATCTTATCTCAGGACATGTGACTCTCAAAAGCACTGATTGTGGTATCAAGAAGTTGGAAGTGACCTAAGAGAGCTGTCACTAGGGAAGCAGCCAAAACGTGGTATTGGATGCATGCTCTGGAATTCTAGGCAGTTGTTAGAAGCAAGGAGCTAGATGACTCTATAGCAATGAGTATAACTTTGAAATATTATATTAAATGTTTCAAGATTAAGGGGGATCTGTACAGTAAAGTTTATAGAAATTTAAAATACAGTTACACAAATAACCCTACAGATTTTTATGAGAATACAGACTACTGAAGTATAGGTATCAGCCATATTAGAAGGAAGTCCTCTGTAGGGGTAAAGACCGGGGCTGAGAATAACAGGGAGAAAATAAAATTACATTAAGGTTAAGGCCTTATATAGTACAATGAGTTAGTATGTCAGGAACCAAAGAGTATAATTAAATTAAGTCTCAGCAGTTGCTGTCCAATAAGAAAATAACGAAGAAAAACATGACACTATAGATCTTAAATTCACATTTTCACTAGATGGTTGACATACTGTCATGGCAAAGGCCCTCCTGGCACCGAGTAAGCTCATCGACTGTAGAAAGGTTATGCAGCATCACACTGATACCTTCCTAATTATGATACAGCTCCTAGGCTTTCAGTTATGCGAATAATCAAGACTCATGACAAAATGTGAGCTAAACTTCTACAATACTAACTGAGCTCCATTTTGATCATTTTAATAATTGAGCTATTTTGTCACCATTCTTTATGTAGAATCTGCACTCTTCCTCTCTGAACTGGACACGGAGCATTGGCATATCCCTCTTTGCCCTGATGAGTAATAGTTACCACTGAACTTGTTCTCAGATAATGAGGAGTGTCTATGACTCAAACTGTTGACCAGCATTAGCCACTCTCATGTTAGTAGGTGGTGGTAGAGATGACATTTCAGCCACGGATGGTTCAGGTGATGAAAGTTTTCCTCCATTTCCTTATCCTAGAGGGATGCTGCCCTGCTCCTTTCTTGAGCTATACATTACAAATGGCCAAAGTGATTGAGTCAGGAGGGATTCAATGGCTTTATCATAAATTCAGTATGCAAGATAAACAAATGAGGAAGACCTCCAAGTGCTAACCTAGAGGTAAAATTTTACAAGAGTAACAAACACCCACAACTGGCTTTCATGGACTTACGGCAATTTATTTTTTCAAATTAATTAATTTATTTTTAAAGACAGAGAGTGCATGTGCATGTGAGAGTGGGGGAGGGGTAGAGAGAGAGGCAGAGAGAGAGAACCCCAGGCAGGCTCCTCGCTGTCAGCATGGAGCCCGACGCAGGACTCAGTCTCACAAACCATGAGATCGTGACCTGAGCTGAAACCAAGAGTCAGCTGCTGAACCAACTGAGCCAGCCAGGTGCCCCAAGGACTTACAGCAATTTAAACCTCTGAATGGTAGCCAGCTGTGACAGACATCAAGCTACACCACTCAAGTTCCTTCAAGAAAGGACTTGCTATTTATCTGCAAAGACTATGATTAGTAGATAGCCTCCAGCTTATATTTCCTTTAGGATCCCCTTTAAGAATTACCGCCAAGGTGTCACTCTAGCCAGGGAAGCCTTCAGTCAACAATAGAGCAAGGCAGTGGTGTAAGGGCCAAGCCATTTCTGCCCAGTGTGAGATCCTCTAACAGACAACTTGTGCCATTGCGTGTACAGTTTTCTCAGTTCTACATAATTATCTGATGACTCCCACCTGCCCAACCCTATTTCCTCCCCTTTTGTTTCTACAAATATTCTCCCCTCAAAATCTTTTCAGACTTCTAACTCCATCTCAGATCTGCTTCCCAGAGAATTCTATCTGTGACACTGGTGGTGCTGATGAAAATTATCATTAATGTATTTTCATATTCCTGGAGAACTTGGTTGGACTCAAAGGGAAGGAATTCCACAAAAGCTGTAAAAACATATAAAAATGTATGTGTGCCTAGGTGAGTTTTTATAAAGGGGTCTTAGCTTTTACAAAAATTCTTAAAGGCATCTGCCACATAGAATGATGATTATCAACCCTCCCAATATCCATTCTTCCCCTCATTTTTAGCTGAGAATGGAAATGTCAAAATAAAGATTCTATTATCCAACTTCCCTTGCAGCAAGGCATGAATAGGTAGACATGTTACTAAATAGGAAGAGATCATCTCCATCCTCCTTCCATCAACATGATGACTAAAACTTCACCAGACATCCTGGAGTGTGAGGTGGAAGTCAAATGTTGAAGATGACAGGAGAGTAGATTAGAAGTCTACATCCTTGGCAACATGGAGGCAATATTCTAGTTATGGATTGCCTAGGTTTGAAGGAAGGAGAAATAAACGACTACTTTATTTAAACCATAGTTATTCAGGATTCTCTGTCACTTCCAGCTAAATCTAACCCTAACCAATCCAATGTCCATGACCCCAAAAAGATTAAAAACTAATAATAATAATAATAATAATTCCTTAAATCAATCTAATTTGTAAACTTTTTTTTTTTTGAGAGAGAGCGAGGAGAGAGAGAGCAAGCAGGGGAGGGGCAGAGGGAAAGGGAGAAAGAGAATCTTTTCTTCTTATTATTTTAGAGAGAAAGAGATCACAAGAAGGGGAGATGGGCAGAGAGAGGGAGAGAGGGAATCCCAGGCAGGCTCCATACTCAGCATGGAGGCTGATGTGGGGCTTGAGACCATGACCCTGGGATCATGACCTGAGCGGAAATCAAGAGTCAGTCACTCAACTGACTGAGTCACCCAGGTGCCCCATAATTTGTAAACTTCTTGAGGTCAGAAGTATCTCTTATTCATACTGTACAACATTGTACCTGGGATCTAGTTGCAATTCAGTATATATTTTGATCTTGAAAAAACGCATGGTAAACGAAGCCCCACATATTGTCAGGAGCTGCACATTTCAGCTCAAAACTTTCCATTTAATTTGTTTCTAAATTGAATGAATGCCTCTCAAGCTATAAATCCTAGGAGGTGGGCTTTTGTCATCAAACTGTTGAATATGTCCCAAGATATCTATTTTAACCCCAGAATCTGATCTGGTTCCAATATTATTTCAGAGTTGATTTAAACTGTGTACAACTCTCCAATGTTTTAAAATGGAATTGCCTTTTTATAATGGAAAAGATGCTCCCTTTATCGAATCTCTGTGAAACAACTAAGCAGATGACAAGCAGTCTGTCCCAAGATAGGGCTTTGGCTGGGAAATTACCATACATTAGTGAACGACCACTTTCTCTACCCTGGTCAAAGCATAGCAGCCTAGGAACTCAAAAGAGCTAAAATAAGAATAATGAAAGTTGATACTGTATGACAATCACAGCCAAGAACATTTCAAAGTTTTTTTTAAAGTTTTGGTATTCACCCATAACTTATTTTCAATCCATTTCCCACTATCCCACTAAATACCAGCTCTAGGTTACATTTGAGGTGTAAAATCTCCCCAGTTTTCTACTATTAAATCCCATGTATTATTAAGATAAAGCAAGTTCAGTTTGAACCAAGAGCCTCTGGCCAGTTTTGTATCTTTATAGGGAAAATCTGAAATTCGAGTAAAGCAATCATTTCAGTAAAGGCTTTGAAAATGAGTACTTTTCCTTTTATGGCAAGTTGTTCCAGTCACTTCTCTGTTCTCTGGCAAGTCTAAACGACAACCTAACCACTTTTGTACTTTGTTCAATTCTTGGATAAGAAAAGTTATTCAAGGACACAGTTCTAACGCTTGAAGTTCCATTGCTTTCGCCAGAATGAATTACAACCCCTGCAAGACGCAGAAAGAAAGTTACAACCGCTGATGTTTTCACTTCCTTCCACGCCGCCCCGGCCACCACAGAAGCCTCTCGAGGCCAGCCAGCTGTGTCAGCAAAGCCACACGAGTGCCGTGCACTGACTCTGCCCCAGGATCCTGCCAGGACTTCCGTCCCAGCCCCTCGGCCGTTGTGTCATGTTTGGCTATGGTGGATCCTGTGCTGACACAGACTTGAAAATGTGTCTGCTGTGCCAGTGGCAAGCCTCACACGGTGCCTGTGACCAGGCTGCAGAAATCGTCAAAGGAAGCACTGCAGTAACAACTTTAAAAGGGAGAAAATTGCCCAGAAGTTTTAACATGGTCCACACCCTTGGAGACACCACATGGAGCCAGGCTGACTGGGTTTGAATCCCGGGTCTGTTATTATTCACCGTCTGATCTTCCATAAGTTGTGTGCCCCTCCATGCCTTACTCTCGTTATCTGTAAATTGAGGATCAGAGGACCTAACTCTTAGGACTATTATGAAGACCAAAGGAATTAAAATTTGGAAAGCACTTGGAACAATGCCTGGCACACGGGAAGAATTACATAAGTGTGAGTTAAATACATTTTTTGTTTCAGTTTCATCCAATAGAGGATGCATCCAAGTCCTAGCTTCTCACATAGAAATGGGCCTTTAAATTCAAGTATGGCTTCTCTCAAGATTGTACTTTTGTTTCTATTTTCCAAGATAAAATTCATCACACATAAGTAAGGTTCAATTTAGCTCATTTCAGCTGAGTCCTACTGCACCGTCAGTGACAAGGCACTGGGCATTGCAGAGCATGTCACAGCTGGTGCTGCAGCACCTGTCCTCAGGGACATTATAATCTGACAGAGGGAATAAGAAACTGTGTGATCTTAAGCAAGTCACTTAACCTTTCCTTCTGAGCTTGGCTGCACATGCCCCTGATTATAACTAATGTCAGAGGTATTTTCCAGCTTCTAAAACTTAAACAACTTAAAATAAAAGGCTGACAGCAAAGAAGGGAAGGAGAAATGCAAACTGTGGGAAGGGCCCAAGGAGCAAGGATTATCAGCTAGTATTCTCTAGGGTTAGCAGTAATATAATTCGTGCTGTCTCACCTTGAATAGTTATCCCTTCCCCACTAACTCAAATCACTTAAGGCATGCAGATCAGGGTTAGGGAGAGTACTTTTTAGTTTAAATCAGTACAATTTAAATTGTGAGATATTTTCAAATTTTAATGGCTGAGCTTTAAAATATGGAGGTCATCAAGTGGAAGTCCCTTTTTAGGAGTACAGGGGAATGTTCTGCACCTGGCCTAAGTCATACAGGTCTCTATCTGAAGGAATCTAAGTTGCCCTGACCCTGGCTCCCATCAACTTAAGCAAGAGCTCTGGCGGTCTGGAAACTCCCTGTCGGAGGGGTGCCGCGGAGGTCTCGCATGAGCTCAACCAGCAGCTTGCGTGCACCACTATCCAAGCTGCTTTCCCAGCCACTGCTGTTAATCTGCTCAGCTTCTCTTCTTAGAACTTCCGCAGTGCTTTATCTGGATACAGCAATCTCTCCCTTAGCTGGGATAGGTGTCTTCAAGGCACTGTGCTCACTATGATGCCAATGACAGTTCCACCAAATACTCAAGATGCCTTGTGTTACTTCCACATGGAAGGTCCTCCTCCCTGGGGCTCCCTCAGACCCCACAGTCCTGCACAGATGCACTCCTGGCTCTGTGAGGTGTCCAACTGCACGCTCATTATCATGCAATGGGAGGAAACTGGCTCTCCTATTCATGCTAAAAACTATTGGAATGGTCCCCAACAGCAGTGTGTCTTGGGTCCAAAAGTGTTACAAGTTTTGGTAAGAAAATTATTTTGGGTGTTAGTTACACAATGCTCCTCCTCCCAATGACCCAAATGTGCTATCAGTGGTTAGGTGACAATCACATGCCTGCACGAGCTTCCAAAGATCTCCCTGGGGAGGTCCTTCCCTCTGTCAGGACATTCACCAGTTCCCCCATGCCCAGACGTTTCTTCAACTTGGCAACAAACACAGGTCCTTTCCAAGGCATCTCCTCAATTCTTAAGAAAATAGGCTTCAAATAATATTGCTCAAGCTTTGAGGAAGAAAATGCTTGATATCAATATTCAGGCAAACCTCTAGAGAGGTGGCTGACAAAAATTAGGAGGAAAGAAAACTAGAAAGGAAGTGTGGCAGCTTGCCCGTTATTCCTCCAAAATCCAATCTTTCCTTCTTCCAAATTATGATAGCTGATCTGGGCATGAGGTTGCCCAGCCAAGAAGATTTTGCCCAGGGTCCATTGCACCCAAAAGTCACTATGTGGCTGAGTTCTCACCCACAGGACATGAGTGAAAGTCATATGTGTAATACTTGTGCCGCTGGCTTAAAATGAAATCTATACTGCTCCCCAAACCTTTGCACTGAAAGTAACCACATTTCAGTCAGGCAGAATGGGACAGCACCCAATGGAAAATGAAGCAAAGGTAGGAAAAGAGAGATGGAATGAAGGAAAGGGGAAGGAGGGAAAGAGAGAGGAAGGAAAGACAGCTGTTTTCTTAAGCCCAAGAGTTTGTAGACTAGGATGAATATCTACTACAATTTCCTGTAAAGAGACAACGTTAACAATATTGTATTATGCACTTGAAAGCTGCTAAGAGAATAGATCTTAAATGTTCTCACCACACACACACACACACACACACACACACACACACACACAATTATGTGAGGTGATGGAGCTGTTAACTAACCTTATGGTGGCAATCATGTCACAACATATGCATATATCAAATTATCACATTGTACACCCTAAACTTACACAATATGTCAATTATATCTCAATAAAACCAGGGGAAGAAAGAGACAACAGTGGAGAGTCACTACAAGGAAGACCAACATAAGCATAAGAATGTCTTTTGAGATAAGAGACATTGAATTGTCTGGAAATTGAATATGTATGCAATTGGTTCTCAGACTTCACTGTGTGAATCACCTGGGGAGTTTGTTAATATAGATTTAGAGCTCGATCCCCTGAGATTCTGATTTCAGTCAACCTTTGGTAGAGGTCCTGGGACCACATTTTTAAAGTTCTGCTCTCAAAAGCCACAGTTGCTCCATCAAACACCCAAATATGTTTGCAGTACCTAGAAAAACCCACAGAAAAGTAGAATCAAAGAACTGAAGAAATATTGAGAATGGTAGAAATCTATAAAAAGCCTCAGGAAATAATAGACTCACTTATTATCTTCCAGCCAACTTTACTCATAGGATGCTCTTCTAAGAAAATAGCATTTCCTGCATTTCCTCAAAAAAGATATTTTCTACAGGGTATGAATTATTATTTCAATCTTTCTATTACTTGCTTGTTTACAAGTTCTTCTTATGATAAATATAACAAAGGGATTTTGTGGAATCATCTCTCCAAATTATTTTACATTCCTAATTATGGAAGCCTAAAAAAATGAAGTTCCCTCCATTTCTTTATGCCTGAATTTCTACACCATTCATGGAAAATAAAACTGCTTGATCTTAGTCCATATTAGAATCAGAGACTTGACAAATCATGAATTTCCTACCTGGTCACTTATTTTGATACAAGTTGTTTATAACTTGTTAATGAGATAAGTTGCCAATCCCATACTTGCCTCAACTTCTAAAATTTAAGCAAGAGTAGATTTAAACCAACACCTATCCAAGGCAGAGTCAAGCATGTTACCTAATCCAGAGGTTCTTAAAGGGTGGAACCCAGACCAGTAGCCACAGCAGCAGCATCTGAGAATTTGTTAGAAATGCAGATTAAGCCCCAGTCCAGAACTACTGGGGGCCTTTTAGGTACTTCTACTGCTCACTGGAGGTGGAGAGCGACCACCCTACACTTCTCTCTCCAGTGTTTTCTGAACTGTAAATGCAGCCCATCACTGTACATCCCTTACTATTTCTGATATCAATCCCTCTGTCTCTATCCTAGTCCAATCCCTTACCATGTGTCATCCATACTACAGGAGAAGCCTCTGTGTAGTCTCCCTGTCTTTAATTTTGCTCCTTCGGTATCCACCCTCCATGGAGACTCCAGTGCTAAATGCTAATACCGATGAATTTTACTAAGTAAAATCTTTCAAAGGCCTACAGGATAAAATCTAAATGCCCTAACCTGTCAAAAAAAACTTTTATTGTCTGGCCCTCCTTCCAGGCTTTAAGCCTTGATAAGCAAAAACTCCTTCACCCATTCTAATGTCTGCTTACTTTTGCATATGCTGTTCCCTCTGCATGCAATGGAATACTTAAGGCAGAAACTTTGACATGTAAAGTTGTTCTTATCTATTCACCAAAGCAGAGTTTCTTCTCCTTAATCTTCCCCACTCCAACCACTGCTGTCACCTCATGCACACCCTGCAGCAAAAACAAAATCCTATTCATTTGAACAAGTTAGTCAAGTCTTACTTCCTCTGGGCAGCCTCCCTTGATGGCTCCTGGCAGATTCAGCTACTCTGTTCTTCTCGCTCTAAGGCATTACAAAAAATCTCTTCTGAAGCCGTTTTTGGTCTTCTGCAATTTACAATAATGAGGACAGGGACTGTGTTTTGTTCCATTCTGGAGTCTCAATAACCTCAGCACGTAGCACAGTGCACATGAAACAAAGAAACCAAATGATGTTACTTGGTAAAACCGATGAATGAATGAAGGAGTCAATGAATAAAAAATAAGGTGAGGAAAGGAAAATACCTTGGGCTTTGAGGTAATTTACAACCTGGACTTCTATATTCTGCTACATTATTTTCCAGGTTGCAAACCAGTGGCCAGCAATCCAATACTCTCCAAGGACATGTCTTATTTCAACAGCACAGTGTTCAAATTTTTTCAAATGCCTTTGATGGGGCATGCACCCTCTTTTGAGCATCTAGTCCCCCTTCATCCATTTTTGTCTTGCTTCTTTCTACCAGAGTCACACATTCATGTCACCATCTTGGCTCATGAAGGCATGTGAGTCAGCCACCAGACGTATCCTTTTTTCTGGACCTGATCCTTGGCTTCTGTTTCTTGGCCACAGCTCTTGCACTCCAATCCAGCTTCTGCCCAGGTCTTCCCTTCTGCTTCTGACTAGCATGCTTAGATATGCAAGTACACATGCCAGAACTCTCAGCATCATTCTTCGGTGCTCATGGTGAGCCTCTCTGAGTTTGAAACCTGATGTTTCTCTAAGGTGGTGTCTTCCAGTGGTCCCAGTTCAGGGTTCTCCTATCTCTTAATGCATGTGGGGTGAACTTTAGGGTATAAACACCAGCTCTGACACATTCAAATTGTGTGCCCTTGGAACTCTATTTCTAACCTTCAGTTTCCTCATCTGTAAGTGAAAAATCATGTCCTCCTTGTAGATTTGTTGGAAGGATTAAGTGAGAAATTATAAGTTAGATCATATTGTATAGTTTTTGCAAACTAGTAGAGACTTATTAAATTTGTCTTCTTCAAGTTCGCTAATGCAACGCAGTCTGATAACATAACCAAAGAGCTTCTACTATGTGTTGGTCGGTTTAAATGCAGATTTCCATGAATCCTTACAAAATAACCACCACAACTGTGAGTTGGTACTATTATTCCCATTTTAGTTAAAAGGAAATTGAAGCTCAGAGAAGTTAAAATATTTTCCCATTGAAATAAATGTTGTAAGTCAGTAAGAATGCTATAAGCAATGAAAGTATTTTTTTAAATCATCTTACAAGGAATTAGAAAGCTAATCACCCCAGGGTTGGGTCAATGAATTCAACCAAGTAGGGGCACTAGGTCAGGGTCCCAGGCATCTTCTTGTTGCCCGCCTTCTTGGTCAGAAGATAACTATGACCATTTTATCCATTTATAGCTCGTTTAGGAATAAGTAAGGGCAGTGGCAAAAAGAAAATGACTTTCTCCTGATGTTGTGCTCTCCTGTTTTAGGAAAATATTTTCTAGAAATGCCCCAGGAGCTTTCCCTTATAGCTGAATGGACCTAAGTGGTTCACACAGCCTCATTGGAGGGGAGACTGGGCAAGCTACAATCTTACTTTCTCAGCCTCTCTGTGTGAAGCTGGGAAAAGCAGAGGAGGCTGGGAATTGGGCTTTGATGGGCTGAACAAGTGTCTCCCACAGAAAGACTCGGACAACCAGGATTCCAGGACAAGCCTGTTTGACCTCAAAGGTTGTATCCCTTTCACTGCTCTTTTGCTATACAAAATGTAAATTGTTTTATATAAATTTAACATATTAACACAAAATCCAAACTAAGGTTTCTTTTATCATTCTGAATTCTTTCAAAGAAAGTCTGATATCTGTCTCTAGTGACCTATGATAAAAATGACATATTATAAATAACTACCGTAACTTTATGGAATGGGGATAGAACTCTCTTGAAATTTGTTTTCCCTTTGATATCAAAAATATAAGTGATATTATAAAGCAAGAGTCATCAAATTGGCAACAGACTTCAGATGTATTTAAATTGGAGGAGGATGGATTACACGTTTTTCAGAGATCCATTTTATATTTTTTGTCATAAATTCATGTAACCTAGGTAACATGTTTCCACTACATCTTTCAACCAAATACGTCTTCAACATTTTCAAAGTTCAAGCCAGAATCTTATTCCAAAGGATTTTTGTGTTTATTTGAGGACCAGAGTTACATTTCAAATTATTTTAGCAATCTACTAATATTCATCAAGATGTGAACATATAGAAGAGTAGAATATTTTAATCAAGTTTTTAAGGATATTATATTTACTTAACTCAGTTGCACTGCTGAAATGCAATTCAGATACAAGTTATATTTCAAAATTAAAATTGCCATTCAGTTTTAAAGGAAATAATTGCATTTGTTTTATTAAAAGCAAAAAAGAAGTAAAAGTGTGCCTATTTGAAAATTAGCAAAAGGTTAGTTAATTTAGGGCATAAGAGAACCATTCCCTCATTTAGTCTAAACAATCATAGTTAACTATACTAGTTGTCAATAATGGAGTAGATTCTCTGGTTTAATATTTCATATTGTGATTCATGGAATCACCTTCTCTGTGTTATTGGTATAATAAGGAAGGAGTGGAGTATAAATATTATGCTCAGATTTGTCATCTAAAAACAAGACATTTACAAAAGAACATTAAAGCGATATTATCTGCAGGGGTGCTAAAAACTCCCCCATTAAAAGAAATAAAAAATCCTTCAAGTATCTGATGAAAACAAGGTTTATACTGGAGATGGTTACAAAATACCAAATGAATGCTAACTATGGTTATTGATCTCAATGTTGCCTGGTGAGCTGCACTGTTTAAAGCTGCATTCATTAGAAATGCATTTAGCTCTTTGCAACAGAAAACCCACTAAGACTAGCTTCCCTATAGAAGAGTGCATTGTTTTACACAAGAAGTTGAGAAAAGGCAGTCCAGGGCAGGATGGCACCTATGTGATCTCATCAGGGGCCCAGGTCCACAAATCTTAATGTGCAGCCTTCATCCTCATGATCACAAGGTAGTAGCTTCACTGCCAGGTAATGATTCTCATTCCAGATGGGATGAAGAGGGAAGGGGGGTGTGAGGTCTGGCAAGCAGTCCTAAAGACACCATTCTAAAATTTTATAACACAATTTCAAACCATCAATTCTAGTCCTCTCATTTTTCAGTGAAAAAAACTAACACACTGCGAGATCAAATGGCTTGCCCTAGGTGGCCCAGCTGTTATACTTAGAACAAGAATAAGTCCTTCTAGTCCTTGGGCTGATGTCATCTCTCCTGCGCCCACCACTTTCTGGCTGTTCAGTGGGCTTCCTTTGGAACGCTAGTAATGATGGCACTGGGGACCTCTCCATACACCGAAGGGGACATGTTAGGAAAGGGTTGAATCACTGATGCATAAGAACCTTTGTAGTATGGATACCAGGCTAGGGGGGCATTCTTCTCTCTCATCCTTCTCTGTAATTCCATCTTTTTCTATCGTCTGTAGAGTCAGCTCTCAGCTCCTTGGAACCAAAAGGCCATTGCATAAGTATCCCTTGGTTCCAGAAAGCAGAGCGGTCACAGTTACAATGATCCCGATGGTGAAGGTGGTTAGGAGGTGTGGAGGAAAGAGAACCCAACTTATTTTAAAAGTGGATGTTCTTGGTATCTATTTTCCTCAGCTGTGTGCACATCAAAGGTCAGGGACAAATGCAAAGGTCTTCTATGACATCCTATAACCACATAAACAGAAAAGAGAGCTCATCATTATCATTGAAAGTATATAGGTGGCCTAATACCTCAACCACTACCAAGCAGGTTATGTAGCTCTGGTTTGACCGAAATGAGGGCCGAATTCCTGCTATCAAAATAACTGGGTCATGTGGCTCAATAGGATGACAGTCAATGGACAGAGGAGCCATGTCGTTCGTCAGAACTCCACTTGAGGAAGCTGAGACACGTCCTGCTATGTGTGGCGGCAGATGGCCTCAGCATGCCTTCATGCTTGGTCAGATGTTATTAATCTATGACCAGAGGAGCAGGTGGCTACCCGGGACCGCACGATTTCCTTCAGAAGTCACCAGAGCTACAGAAAAGTGGGGACTGTCTCAACATGTTAGAATCTCCATAGCGCTTATTTTTTAATAATTGTACTTTTTAGGCAAATGGAAATGAGGAACTGACATTTCATCTCCATTTTGCTGGGGTCTGGGAAAGACTCCATAGAATATTTAAGTGAGTAATCATTCACTTAAATACTCACCAGACAAAAGTAATTCTAAAATAGAACATTAACTCCACATTTAAAGAAAAATTCATTAAACCTGAGTAGTTTGTTACCATGAAATGCATTTGATTATGTTTTATAGCATGAATGAATAGTAGTTTCCCCAGTATAAAGCATTCAGCCAAATGTTTTACAGATTAAGGTGCATTAGGAATGCAAATTATTCCAAGCCAAAGATGATTTCCTTCCTGGTTCACCTCTCTATAGCCCTAGGATATCACCCTAGGACCTGAGAGATCAACACCTCCATGAGTCTTCCTAGAGGAAGGGTCCTAATAGGCCTGGTCAGTCCACACTGATATATTTCGGTAAAGCAGTTAAAATACCAGCATCACAAATTAAAACCTTAAATTTATTACCTACAGTTATTAAAATGCCATGGTCAGATGCTGTTCAGCATCCTTCAAACAGCTTTCTTTTCATGTTATTATTTGTATTAGTGAAAGCCATTTAAAAATGAAATCCCATTTCAATTTATCTTTGTGTTTAGATTGTTGTTCCAGCCTAGGAAAAAAAAGAAAAAAACTAATCCCTTTACAAATGAAAATTGCCTGCTTGTGTTCTGAACTAATTTAATCTAAATTGTTAACTCTGCAGAAGGTGCACTCAGAAGAGAGAAATCTCATCCCAAGGGCTAGAGGGGTAACAGGTTTATCTTACTTATGCATCTGGTGCCCTAATTCACAAGGGCTCTGAAACTCTGGACTTACCACTCAGCTCACAGCCCGCAGCAGCCCCCTTTCATTCAATAAATTCTGCAGTGGCAACGCAATAGGATAATAAGCTCAACCCAGTGGAGTATCCAAGATAAATACAGAGCTACAACATAAACCCGTAGCGATTGGAAAGGAGCAGCTGTTCAGTATCACGGGGAAACTGCCTGGGGTGGAAGTTTGGGAAGTATGAGGAAGGAGACCTGGAAAGACAACTTCGATTCACCCAACCTGCAAAGGGAAAATGCAGCATTCCAAAGCAAACAGCTCTGAATCATAAGTATGAAGTCTGGTTTTCCTACGTGAACGAAGACCACAATCTGTTTATTTGTATGTCTTAGACTCACCTCTGCAAAAACACACACATGACTGTTAAAGTTTTATATTTGGTGCAAAATGCTGAATGTTCTCTTAGGTGAACCCACCCAAGAGCTGTCCCTCCATCTTGGGTCAACAGAGAGCCCCACAGCCGATGCCCTAGGTCACTTCTTTTCCACTCTCCCTGTAAAGCGGCATTATATTTGGGAATTCGGAAACCAGACCCTGACAGGAGTTTTCTACAGCGTCAACATGACTCCTGTCTACAAGGAAGTAGTTCCCTGCCACTCTTCCTCTTTAAGTTTAGCCTATGACACAATTAGAGAACTCCACTTTAACCAGATTGTGGTAAATGATTTCATCATAATTTGCTTTCTAATTTCAACTGAATTGAATGAGGACACATGGAAGTCCTGTTAAAATTTTCCCCAAACCTAGACCTTGAATGAAGTGTCCCAGGCAAGTTTGTTCCTGCCTGAATATTTGTTTCATAGCCCTTGAGAAACTTCTGTCACAGTAAAGCTGTTCGACAGGTTCATGTTTGGGAGCTTTGGTAAACTCCACTCTTAGCAGCAATTACAGCACCTGCTAAAAATAATTTATAGAGATACACAAAGCCGGAGTGTGAGGGTGAGCAGTTGCACAGTTTCTGCCTCCAATGAGCAAGATAACCAGCTTGTCATTGTGGTTGATTAACTCAACAAAACTACTGAATACTTGACTAACTCTGAAGCAGGTTGGATGTTAAATAAGAAGATATGTGATGTGTTATAGCCACCAGGGTGGATCCCATCCCTCTCTTTATTTAAGGAAGTCTATGTTCACCCATGAATTCAGTACCATCAGGAATACAGGGCATTGTCTGGAATTATGTCCTCACTCTGGCTTATAACAAAGGTGCTTCAGCAGAAAACAAGGAGCTTGAGCAGGCACTAGATGGGTCCAGTGCATCCAGGACGGCAGATCATGACCACCTGATGACATAAGACCAGTGAGATTATAAATACAATGTGATGTGGTTGCTGAAAACTAGGCTTGTTAAAGCATCTGCCACTTGCAAGTTTTACAAGCTTGGACACGTAAAGCTCCTTTTAACAGTTTTCCCATCTGTGAAATATGGAAAATAACTTATGAAATTGTTGTCAGGAGTAAACAATACACAAAATACTCAGCACAGTGTCTGGTTCAGAAGGTGTTTTAATGAACCTTGCCTTTCCATTCAAATCTGATAACCCTCCCTCCCTGTAGTATGACAAAAAATGAACCCTCCCAAAGGTATCCATATTCTGATGTCTGGAACCTATGAATGTAAATTATTTGCTAAAAAGAAACTTTCAAACCGTTAAGGATTTTGAGAGGAGGAAATTTTCCTAGAGCATATGTATGTAGAGCATAAATCTAATCACAAGCATCATTACAAGAAAGGCAAAAGGAGAGTACGTATGCAGAACAGGAGACAACAATAGCCACATGAGCAGAGAAGGGAGTGGTGTGGCCATGAGCCAAGGAGATCCAGTAGCCACCAGAAGCAGGAAGAGGCTAGGAGTGATTCTTCTCCAGGGCCTCCAGAGAGAGCACAGCCCTGGGGACACCTGAATCTGGGGCTATGAAACTGATTTCAAATTTGGGCCCCCACAGCTATGAGAGAATCCATTCCTGCTGTTTTTAAACCACTAAATTTATGGTGATTTGTTATAGCAGCTACAGGAATCTAATACCTTCCCCAACTTCATTAATGTCACACATCGTGGTACATTGGCTACCTTCTTTTCAAGGCCCTTTGCAATCTACAAATACAGCCATCTTGTCGATTTCATGAAACCCAGGGCAAAAAAAAAAAAAAGTTTGGAGTACCCCCCCCCCCAAAAAAAAAGTGTTCGTTTTCCCTTTCACTGCAATTTTCACCTCAATATAAGGAGAAAATCCCGGGTGCTTTGTGATACACTACACCACAGATTGTGTTGGTTAGGAGGCATTTTTATAGCCTACACCACCTAATTCCAATGGAAAGCCCACCACTTGTTTGCTCCCAGCCCCCCCCACCTTAGGAGGGCAGTGCCAGCAGTGCCCCAGAGTGTCTCTGGCTGGTGCCGGTGGGACCAGCTTGTCCTGGGCAGAAGAATCACACATTTTCTCCTAAACTGGTTTTCCATGGTCATCAAAAAAATTCACTGAGATGATTTTAAGTAATATAGCAGATGGTTGTCAGTGGTACTTGGACACAGAGTTACACAGCATCATTTCAATTCTCTTTCAATCTCTTTTACATAAGGAGAAAATAGAATAGTATTTATATTTATTATGGCCTCCTAATTATTACAAATGTGTCTCTTAATCATTTATGATGATCGTGCAAAGCTTCATTTTTAAACAAATGTATCTAAGTGAACATAGTGAATCAATGTAAACAAAAGTATTAAATAAATGACACCAGGAGTAGTCATAGTAAAGATAGTCCTCTAATGCTTAAAGTTTGGGCACAGCACCCTAAAAAGATAGGAACTTCTATGAAATCCAGGAAAGACTGCATCCAACCCCAAAGTTTCCCAGGCATATTCCAATTAACAACAAAACCTTAATCCCAGGACCGTCTTGCTCTAAACTGCTCTCAGGCAGTTTCATTAGATTCTGCCTGAGAAACCCAAAGTGTAGTTGAAGACTGCTGTTTACCTGGGAAGCCCTCTGGACATTCACACCATCCTGATCAGAATAAATTGTGTGGCTAAAGGGACTTGTGGTTTTTCTGTTTTGTTTTTCTTAAGTTTACTAATTTATTTTGAGAGAGAGAGAGAGAGAGAGAGAGAGGGAGGGAGGGAGAGAGAATCCCAAGCAGGCTCCACGCCCAGTGCAGAGCTTAATGTGGGGCTCAATCTCATGACTATAACGTCATGTCCTGAGCCAAAATCAAGAGTCGGCCACCTAACTGACTGAGCCACCCAGGTGCCCCTAAGGGATTTGTGTTCTAATGGTTATTTTAAAAGAAAGATGCAGTAATCTTAAATAGTTCAGGAGTTATATAATTATAGTAATTTTTACATAGAAAATAAAACAAAAACCACTTAGATGATTTTGGTTGAGTCATACTTCACTCTGGTTAGGGAAAATAATAATAACATATTTAGGGGTGCCTGGGCAGCTCAGTTGGTTAAGCATCCGATTTCAGCGCAAGTCATGATCTTGCGGTTCATGGGTTCAAGCCCCATGTTGGGCTCTGTACTGACAGCTCAGAGCCTGGAGCCTGCTTCAGATTATGTCTCCCTCTCTCTCTGCCCCTCCCCCACTCATGCTGTCTCTCTCTCTCTCTCTCTCTCTCAAAAATAAACATTAAAATAATAATAATAATAATAATAATAATAATAATAATACATCTAGAACTTATTTGTCCCCCTATGGATGGTAACAAAACTATACTCCAGTACCTTCAAGGCACAGAAAAAGAAAATTACTTCCGGTCTTTGAGATACTTACATTATACTCATGTGCAGGGAAGACTTTGCTCCCTTGACTTATCTATAAAGATTTCGCTACCCTCCTGAGTCCCACCTACATGGTGGCAGAGAAAATAACTAGGACTAATTAGTCCAATAGAGTGTTCCCAGGCCAAACCCATCACTGAAACATCAACTTGGGCCACACAGTTGTCTTTTGATAAAAGCTGCTCTTTATCCTTATTCCTTCCTTTCTCAAGTTGGCAGCAGGTATATGACAGAGATTGACAGGTGTTGCAGCAGTGGGCGAAGGGCATGTATGTATTTATGTTTCTTGTGTAATTCTCCTCATCGCTGAGCCTTCTAACAACTGTTACTGAATAGTAAAGATTAGTCCATCATTTATCTACCTCTTCATTCAACTAGGCTTCCACAGGCTGCTTTAGTTTACTCTTCATAATGGTATGGGCATCCTGAGGTCTGGCCCAGGCAGCCTTCACTATAGGCCTTGGTTAGAAGATCACTTCATTCTTAACAATGATTATTCTCCAGACTCAGACACCAGATTGTCTGTTTTCAGATCACTGCTTCCTTTCTGAGACCTTATGCAAGCTATTTAATACCCTTGTGTCTGAGTTTCCACATCTATAAAATGAGAGGATAGTAATAATACCACCTACCTCTCAGAATTGCTATGAGGATGAATTAATGAAGATAAAATATTTTGAGCAAGAATCTGACACATGTAAGTGTTATATAAGTGTTTACTATAAGTGTCATCATTGTTGTGCTAGGAAGGTGTCCAGCCAGAGAATCAGCTTACTTCTATATCTCCCACAGGAGCATGTGAGAACCTATAGATTCTATTTAGATCACACACTTGCCAAAGGAAAATCCAGATCTTCGCTATGTGAGGCCATGGAGCATTCTCAGTTACGACCAGCTCCAGGTTTGTAGAGAGCGAAGTGTGAGGAAGTCTTCTAGAGTCCCAAAAAGAATCAAGGAAACTCTGTCAGCATCATTCCCTTTTTCTTGTCTAATCACCATGCCCAGGCCAAAACCAGAGAAATGACCTAGGGCTCAGTCTCACCTTATCTCTCTCACCTCTCACCCTTTTCCTCCCCCATAATCCTCAAACTGCTATCAGGAACTGGTCTCTTACTTTTTTCCTCCTGTCTTCTTTCCCATACACCAGATCTTCCTCTTCCAGGCTCCAGGTTTGTTGGGTATGGGACAATGGTGAAGGAGTGAAGGAGAACTTACTAACAATGAGAACTAAATCAAGAAGCTTTCTAAAATATCATACACACTGCGCTACTTTGTAACCTAAAATATAGCAAGAACCATCTTCAAATACTCGGCGATAGAAGGAAAAAGGTAACAACAACTCTTTTAGTCTGGGGACTGGGATTCAAAGAAGGAGCAGGAATCCACGATAGGTCAGCCCATGGAAGTCATTTCCTGAAGAGATATCTCCAGGCCTTCTTCCAATGATTCTTAGGGAGAAGGCAACATTTTAACTAGAAATAAAGTGCTGATTCTGGGTAATTATAAACTAAGATTTTCTAGCAAAATTGGTTGTAAGATGGATCTTTCAAAACTATAACGAACAAAACAGGAAACGCAGCACCTTAATGAGATACAATCTGGTGTCAGGGTTCTTTACAGACATTTTCTACAGGAAATGACAACTTCTAGAGTTCATGATCAATATATATATATTTTTTTACATTATGCCAAAAAAAAACTAGCCTAAAAAAAGAGGAGAATCACTCAGCTCCTTGTAGGGCCCTCCTGTGATTTAACAAGGTAGAGCACCCATACACATTCAAGACTTTCCTATTCAACATCGTGCAATATCATGAAGAACCATGCTGTTCTAATACAAAAAAAAAAAACAAAAAACAAAAAACAAAAAAAGTGCTTTGGAACTTCTCCAAGCTACTCCAACTAAAACATAAAAATAGAGACTATTCCATACAATAGATGAATCTAGAAATACAGACATCTCCAAGCTTATTAGCTGTAAATCACCATGAAAACCACCCTCCAACAATCTGCAGTGTCTCCTAATAAGCAGACGTCACTGCCAATAATTTCAGATATAAACTACACTGTCTCTTCGATTAACACTGCAGCCACAACTATATTGTACACTTGATTTTCAGAGGCTCTATGTGTGTGTCCGTGTACATAATGAAAAAGTTAAACAGACTCAAAGTCAGAAAGAAAACTTGGTAACTCTAATTGTGTTCCCATTTCTGTCTGCAAGGTCATTCATTAACTGCAATTTTATGAAAGTGGCAGGCCCAACTCATTAAAGCTATTGGTGTTTTTAAAATGGAAATGGTTCATAACAGTTTAACAGAAGAAAAAAGCCCTGGGGTCATGCAGAAGTTTCTTCATTAAAAGAAAATTAACCCTGAATTTGTAGTGCCATGATTTAATAAGCAATGGTAATGCTTGCCCCAAATTTACAAGATCAAAAAAGTACCATATGGCTTGATTATATGCAGTAATTAGGATAGAATTGGGAAGTAATGGAATCATAGACTTTTAGGCCTGAAAGAGTAGTAACAGATCATTTCATCCAATCTCTTTTGTTTCTGCCTCCCCACCCACCCCCCGCCTCCCCACCCTCTCCCCCCTACACACATTTTACAGACAAGATAAATGAGTCCCAGAAAAATAAATTCCTTTCTCTAGGTTACATATTTAAATATTATAACTAAAAACCAATATTCTCATTTCAAAGGACAAAAGAAATTCTAGTGTAAAAAAACAATCTAGAACAAAAATTTGCATTATATAAGACAAAGAGGCTAATAACCTTAGAAAGTTATTTCTACCAATGAGTAAAATGTTTAACAGACCAAAGGAAAAATAGAAAGGACATTCACAGACAATTGAGAAAAGTATCCATAGGAATTCTTGATAAATGTTCAATCTTAACAGAAAGCAAAGAAATGCACATTTAAACAAGAACATTTCATATTCACCTATCCACTGATAAAGATTTATAAGTATGTTAATACTCAGTATTTCTGCGGGTTACCAAGAGGAGTCCTTTTACATGCTGCTGGTATTGATGAAATCTGGTACAAACTTTCTGAATAGCAATTTAGTAATATGTCAAAAGTCATAAAAATGTTTATGTCCTTTGACCTATTAACTCAACTTCTAACCATTTATTCTAAGGAATGGAGATGTACAACAATAATTGTGCAAAATACAGTGTTATAGGAGTGAAGAGTTGAAATCATTAAAATGTCTATTAATAGGGATTGCGTAAATACATTTTTTACATTTATTCCATCGGCTACCACCAAGTAATCATGTCATGTGACAAAGTAAATTTCAAAGTAGTTAATAAAAATATGAGGTTATAGAAGAAAGGTACAGCATGATTTAATAAATTGTTCTATCAATAAAAAATAAAATACATGGAAAATAGATAACAAAATGTAAGGCAGTAGCATTGTAAGTATTTTTTCTTCTTATCCATAATTTTTCAAAATTTTATCAATAAACATGCATTACCTAAAGACAGAATCCAAACAATTTAAATGCCAACAAAGCATCTATTAAGATAAATCTGAGTTATTTATCAATGTGGAGGTAGAATGTTAAAATCTCCAGGGACCCTTCCGAGGATATTCTATAGTTGAAAACTGAGCCTTCAGAAAAACCACACTCTCTCTGTTGGTTCTGCTTCAATGAGAATAAGACAAATAATCTCTTGTGTGTGTGTGTGCAAGTGTGCACACATGCACACACACACACACACACACATACACAAACACACACAAAGAATTATTTTCATACTGCATTTAACCTTTGGAGGTGTAGGGGGTGAGGAGAAGGACCCGGTGTCCCTTTAAATCTTAAGCATCACTTTGTAACTTCCATCACTGAAATAAGGTCAGTGGTTTAAATGCCTTTAGCACCTGATTAATTAGTAATCAGGACAGAGTAGATAGTTTTTCTGCTTCAGAGCCAGTAATTATCATTCCTGACACAGAATTCAACTTTTGGTAGGCAGCAGGCACACTGCTGTCACAATTATACTCTGCTCCACACTCCAAATTTATTTTAAGGTTCTGTTTGGAGAAAAAGAAAGAATCCTTGTAAAGACTTTACCCAAAGCAGCCCCTTATTGGAGTCATTTTATTTCTTCTCATTGAATCCCTATATTACATAGGTGCTATAATCAATTATTTTCTGGAAGCAAAGAAATTGTAGAACACTAGTATGTATCTCAGGGAGATATTAAACAGTTTTGAAATTCATGTCATGATTATTAAAACAAAAACAAGGGAGAAGATATTGAAAAGACTATTGTATTATAAGATTCCCCAAAGTAGCACGGAAGACCTAGAAAATCTGGCTTTTTCCTCTTTAATTTTGAATGTTGTGCCTATAATCAAACGTGTACAAAACTGTGCAAAGCCATAGTTTATCTAAGTCCTCTTAATTAGGGAACCTTTTGGGAAAACTCTTGCAATGAGTGGCTAGTATCAAAAAGACAAGAAATAACAAGTGCTGGTGAGGATGTAAAAAAAGGGAACCCTCACACTCTGTTTGCGGAATGTAAGACAGTGTAGCCACTGTGAAAAACAGCATGAAGTTTCCTCAAAAAATTAAAAATAGAAACAACATACAATCCAGTAACTACACTACAGGGTATTTACCCAAAGAAATTAAAATACTATGCATTTTAATAGTATTTATGCACCCTTATATTCATTGCACCCCTATATTCATTGAAAAGATATATGTACCCCTATATTCATTGCAGTAGTATTTATAATAGCCAAGATAAGGAAACAACCTAAGTATATATCAACAAATGAATGAATGAAGGAGGTGTGAGATACACACACACACACACACACACACACACAATGGGATGATACTCAGCCATAATAATAATAATAATAACAATATCTTGCTAATATGGCAATGTGGATGGACCTAGAGGGTATTTTGCTAAGTGAAATGAGTCAGGCAGAGAAAGACAAATACCATATGATTTCATTTATACATGGAATCTAAAAAACAAAAACAAAAACAAATGAACAAACAAATAAAATAATAGAGACAGATTCATAAATACAGAGAACAAACTGGTGGTAGCCAAAGGGGAAGGAGGTGGGTGGACAAGCAGAATAGGTAAAGGGGATTAAGAGGTACAAGCTTTCAGTTATAAAAGAAATAAGTCACAGAGATGAAAAGTACAGCGTAGGAAATATAGTCAACAATACTGTAATAACTTTGTATGGTGACAGATGGTGACACACTTACCATGGTGAACACTGAGTAATGTACAGAACTGTCAAATCACTATGCTGTACACCTAAAACTAATATAATCTTGTATGACAACGATACTTCAAAAATGAATAAATAAACAGATCAACAAACAAATAAATACACCTGTTATAAGTCCATTGCCATTCACATTTCGACTGCAGGTAACCAAACTACCAACTACACATCCATTTTTCTACTATCAATGTTAAGTGCTGAATAAAATAAATGAAAAAAAAAACAAAAAACAAAACCAAGATGACCACAACAAAAAAAATCTTAAAATCTTTGTCCATGAAAGGGTGGTCACAGCTGATACAGCCATATAGTCACAAACAAACAAACAAGAAAACACACAAATGCAGTGCACTGTATGGCCTGGGTGGTCCTTGATCTGTGGTAAACCTCTAGAGTCCTGTTCTCATTACAAAGCCATTCTTTTTGTGCTCCACTGGCATTTGCTGCCTTCAAATTGGAATCTTAGGTTATGGGGAGGCAGACTTAGGCATTTTTTAAAGTAATATAAGTAATTTAGGATTCTATGATCCTAAATTCCATTACAAGAGTGCCTGCAGGGGCGCCTGGGTGGCTCGGCATCTGACTTCCGCTCAGGTCATGATCTCACAGTTTGTGAGTTCGAGCCCTGTGTCAGGTTCTGTGCTGAAACCTCGAAGCCTGGAGCCTGCTTTGGATTCTATGTCTCCTCTCTCTGTCCCTCCCCGACTTGTGCTCCGTCTCTGTCTCTCAAAAATATATAAATGTAAAAAAAAAACTTTTTTTTAAAAAGAGTCCCTGGAAATGACCATTACGCATTTCTTTCAGATGCTGATGCTCTTGAGGGAGAGAAGGAAGTGTGTGTGATTCAGAAGTGATAATTTGATGCTCAGAAAGAGAAAAACAAGTCCCAGGTCAGAGCTACAGGGCAGTACAGCAGTGACTACAGAAGCCAGACAAGGAGAGGAACGTGCTCATGCACAGCACAGTGACTCTGTGCTTTTGTGTTGAACATTAGAGAAAGACAGTGAGGATAAGATAAACAGATTGTCTTGAAATCTGGCATGGTATTAATAAAGATCACCTAGAAAATGCTAGGAAACCTGTTTACAAAGCACTGTTGGAAGACATGCTATAGTGGTATTGAAGATAACAGGTATCTACTCAGGTAATCAGCATAGTCTGCCACGTATGCCCAGTTCTCCATCTTCCAGGAACTTCCAGGTGTCCCTATGGGTAGAGCCATGTGACTATTTTTACTTCATGAGTCATAAGCTTAAATGAAGTATATGTCCTTTCCAGGCTGGAGCATCAAATGGCCAGTGGGAGATGCTTCAGCTTTTTCTTTTTCTTTTTTTTAAATCCTTCAGGCAAAGTGCCTGGCCACATTCAAGATGGGCAGCTATTCTCTCAACCTGGGTTCCTAAAGAGCTATGATAATCTAACCTCTTGAGGATCCATAATACACTTCATTGGATGAGGAATAAAACTTGGTTATTTGAAGTCTCAGATATTTGGAGTTGTTTGTTACCTCAGCATAATCCAATATCCTAACCGGTATATATAGTTACTTTCAAATGGACATTAGTCTAGATAATGCTTTCACTGGCCATTGAGAAATCAGATATAAATGATAAAAGTCATAAAAAGCCAGAAAAAAAACAAAAAACCTAGAAGCGTGAGAAAAGAATGTAAAAAGGATAGCAAAGCAGACTTGAACTGATGGATTTCGGGAGGGGAACATCTGCTGGAAGAGGAAAGGAGGAAGGGGAAGAAGAAGAGGAAGAGGAAAGAGCCAAGAGCTACATGCATAAACCTAATAAATACAAATCCCCTTATGTTTCTTACTGTTCTTCAAGCAAAGTAAAAATAGCTCATAGAATAATTTACTTTTTAAGTTTATTCATTTCGAGAGAGAGAGAGAGAGAGAGAGAGAGAGAGCACGCATGGGGTTGGTGCAGAGACAGATCATCTCAAGCAGCCTCCATGCTGTCAGCCCTCACAAGGGCTCAAACTCATGAATCATAAGATCATGACCTGAGCTGAAATCAAGAGCCGACACTTAACCAACTGAACTACCCAGGCACCCTTAGAATAATTTATTTTTATAAGTGTTTGGAAATAATCTGCTTATTTTTGGAGATTATTATTCTATACATAAATGTACCATTCCATCGTTCTGACACCACTGTCATTTCTTCCTTTGAGTTACCAATTGAAAAACTATAGGATCATGGTTTTATTACACACATAAAATGAGCACACTGCCACCTAATTAATCTTTCATCCTAAATAGCTCATTTCTCAAAAAAATATGAGATTAAAACATAAAAATATGGAAGATACAAATGTCTATAAAGCATTTAATTCTGCTTTTCCTTGTTAATAACAAAAATTCTGTATACATTTTGAGATAGAATTTGCACTCCTTAAGTCGTGTGATTTCCATATGAAAGTATATCAGAATGATGATATCTATGGTAGTGCCATTTCATAAGTGAAGAAAGAGGTTCCCAGAAGCATCATGAAGCCAGCAAAAATGCATTTGGGGATCCATTTTTTAGTATTATTCAAAACTTCTAAAATGCTTGCATTCATTGGTCATTCAATAAATATTTAATGAGCACCTACCATGTATCAGACATTGGACTAGGTGAGCAAGACATACTCTAATGGGTAACACAAGCACCATTGCGTAATTAAAAAGACACAGTGGTAAGCCCTAGGCTTTAAGTACAGGATGAGAGCTGTGGGGGCACACAGAGAGCCATGTAACCCAGGATGTGGGGTCACAGGAAGGCTTCCAAGTAGTAGTGTCTAAAATGAGACAGGACTAAAGTTGCTGACAGCAAGAACTTTCCAGGAAGTTCTAAAATGAGAGAACCTTAAAAAAGACCTGGAGGAAGAGAGAGTGTGGACCATTGGTCAGTAGCTTGGGGTCCTCAAAGGCCAATGGAGACTGCCCAGAAATGAAACCAAAGAGGTAAATTTAACAGGAGTCAGATATTGAAGTTCCTTTTAGACCACATAAAAGGAATTGTACTTTTGGTTAAAAACCAGGCAGCCATTGAAGGATTGTAAGCAGAGTGTGTACTGTGATTGTGCTTGAACTCCAGCAAGGTCACTCTGTCTCTGGTCTAGGAAATGGATTGGACAGGGCAAGACTGGAAGCAGAGTGGCTGATTGGGAAGCATTTTAAATAACCCTAGTGAGCTAGTGTCTTCCAAACCAGGATAGTGGTAGTAAGGTAGAGAAAAGTGGACAGTTTGAGAGAAAGTCAAGAGAATGTCCACAGGTCAGAGGGAGGGAAGAATGGTCAAGGACATCCCCCTAGGGGCTCCAGGCTCACTTGCCCGGCATCAGTTTCTAGATGCACCACTTATTATTAGGTGACCTTGGAGACACTTCCCAGCCTCTTTTGCAATAGTTCCTTCATGTAACAAATGGGGATAAAGATAGTACTTACCAGGGGCACCTGGGGGGCTCAGTCAGTCAGTTGAGCATCCAACTCTTGGTTTCGGCTCAGGTCATGATCTTACACTTGGTGGAACTGATCCCCAAGTCAGGCTCTGCACTAAAAGCACAGAGCCTGCCTGAGGTTCTCTCTCTCTCCTTCTCTCTCTGTCCCTCCCCTGCTCATTCTCTCCCTCTCTCTCTCTCTCTCTCAAAATAAACAAATACACTTAAAAAAATAGTACTTACCTTATAGATTATTTTGAGGTCAGCAGTTCCATTAATGCCTAATGCATAGTAAGCCTTCAACAATATTAGCTATTTGTTTCCAAAGGAAATGAAATGGGATTAGGACTGAAAATGTCCATTAATTTAGTGACTTTGGGGAAAATAACTCTAACATTGGAAGGAGACAACTAAAGTCATATCGCAGTGATCTGAGGAGTGAAAGAGACAAAGGAGAGTTGGAAAATGTGGATAAGTCCTGGAAGAAAGAAGGATAAAAAGCAAAATCATTTCCAAAAGGAAATATGAGGCCAAAGAAGGACTTTAAAAAAATGTTATGGGGCGCCTGGGTGGCTCAGTCAGTTAAGCATCTGGCTCTTGATCTCGGCTCAGGTCATGATCTCACATGCTGACAGCATGGAGCCTGCTTGGGATTCTCACTCTTCCTCTCTCTCTGCCCCTCCCCAGCCTGTGCTCTCTAAACAAACAAACAAACAAACAAACAAACATTTTAAAAAGTTTAAAAGGTGATATATGTAATGATTGAGTGATGATAAAAAATAGACAATAGAGAGGGTGACATAGAAGCTTCCAGAGACAAAGGGTATATGTGATGGCAGAAGCTCCACAAAAAAGAGAGACAAATTGAGATCCAGAGCTCAGCTGGGGGAATCAGCCACAGATGAAAGAGCAGAGCAGCTCTTTCAGATTCCAAAAGACTCTTTGCTATACTCTTTTTCAGACAAATTGTTTATATATGTTCAATCAACAGAACGCTTTTGTTCAAGCTGATCATGAAAAAGAGGACAGCAAGACATATGAATATATGACACAGAGGACTTAACTAAAAACTCACAACTGTGAGCAAAGTGAAGGCACCCGGATTGCAGTTTCTTTTCAGCTCCATACTGCCAGCTCTACCCTAGTCCTCTGGATGTCCATAATAGAATCACATGAAGCCACTGTTCAAAGAGTCCTTGTGAGGTCAGGAAGAGGGGGCAATGATGGATTCATGAGCAGCCAGCAGGATTCAGCAACAAAACAGTAAATTATGCCAGGCCAAGAAATACACATATATCCAGAAATCAAACTCAAAGAGCAAAGATTTACAATATAAAGAGAAAAAAAGTATTTAGATACAGTTAAAGGCTGGGACAAGAACCAAGGTAGATGCTTGTACAAAATACTTATCTGTATGGGATATTTAAATTTCTATTTTTTCTCAAAAAGATATTCAACTAGGCTCACAAGGCCTTCCAGGGTCAACATTCTATCAGTGAAGATGGTAATTGAAACTTAGGCATTCATGGTCATTCGCAAGGCTGTTAGCAATGTAGCAATGCAAGAGCTACTAGCATGCAATTGACTTTCTAGACCAGAGTAGACATATGTCAAACCTCATACCCTTATGCATGATTATTTCAGACTCCTTCATGAAGCAACATATTAGAAACCTACTTGAATAAGCTTAGTTTATATTTTTCAGATATTTGTCTAATGGGTCATGCTCTGAAATGTGATGGGAACATGAAAATATCCTTTAAAATTATAAAAACAGAACAAATTAATAACAGTGCTTGAATTTTCAAAGATCAAAGGGTAATTTTTTTCAAAGTGTTAGGTACTTCACCTTAAATGGATTTAGAAATCAAGTTAATGATATGATTGCTGAAATATTTAGGAATAAAGTGTACTAATATCTGCAACTTCTTTTAAAATGCATCAAAAATAAGATGCCTTGATGAATGGATAGAAGGATCGATAAATGAGATATGTAATAAAGCAAAAATAGGAAATGCAAAATGTTAATGGTAGAATCCAAGTGATAGATATATGATTACTAACTTCACAATTATTTAACTTTGCTGCATATTCTATTTTTATTTTATTTTAATTTTCTTAATTTTTATTTGAGAGAGAGAGGGAGCATGAGCACTGGAGATGGGCAGAGGGGGTGGGGGAGGGAGAGGGAGAGGGAGAGGGAGAGAGAGAGAGGGAGAGGGAGAGGGAGAGAGGGAGAGGGAGAGGGAGAGGGAGATAGAGAGGGAGAGGGAGAGGGAGAGGGAGATAGAGAGGGAGAGGGGGAGAGGGAGAGAGAGAGAGAATCTCAAGCAGGCTCCATACCCAGCACAAAGCTTGATCCCACGACCCTAGGATCATGACCTGAGCCAAAATCTAGAGTCAGACACTCAATCAACTGAGCCCCCCATGCACTCCCTGCATATTTAAAATCATCACACCAAAATTTTGTAAAAATTACTTGTAAGTAATCATTTCACTCAAGTTCTTGGTTCCATCAGCTATCATCCTCTCAAGGGCCTTGTTTCATAAATTTTGTCTTACACCACTTTATTGCTTTCTCACTCTACTAGTTCTCTCCACCTTTCAGCACTTTTAAGTGTGTGTGTGTGTGTGTGTGCGCGTGTGCGTGTGTGTGTGTTGTAAAAATAGAAACATATTCCAATTAGCCTTCGAGAAGAAAGGCTTGAATACTACTTATGATTTTCAAGCTACAGAAACCTAACTCAATCTGACTCAGGTAAAATGGAGAATTCACTTAACTCACGAGTCCAGTGGCAAAGGGTGAGGAATCTGGAAAATTTAGGCATGACTGGATCCAGGAGCTCAAATTATGCTATCAGTTATCTACCTTTTTCTATCCCTGTCCTTCTTTTACTATGTTGGTGTCTTTTCAGACCCTGCAAGATTATTTGAGAGGCAACTGTATGAGGAGTAGGATTATAGGATTGTCTGCCATGTCCATTGTAAAAACCTCTCCTATTCTGGCAGATTCCACCCTTGAGTCTGTGTCTCCTTGTAGCTATCACAGTATCCCTTGCCACACTTTTTGGAAGCTGCATCTATATTCATTTTCCTTCTTCCTCACCTCAAAACCACCCCTTGGTTCTCTGCAATCTGGATTCTGCTGCCATGGCTCCATGGAAACTGCTTTTACAAAAGTGACCAATGTTACATCCTTATTGAGAAAGCTGTGAAGACTTTCACTTCTTATCATACTGGTCCTCTATGCAGCATTTGACTCTGCTGGCCACTTGCTTCTTTTCTTACTTTATATTCTCCCTCTAGCAGATCCTGAGATAGGAATTGAGTTCAAGTAGTTTATCCAAAAGATGATGTCAAGGAGCACAAGTGGGGAAGTAGAAAAAACTGAGACAGAGAAGAGAAAAAGGGCAATAAAAAGGCATTAATAAAAAAGGCCTTCATCAGTTTTCTTCTGAACTGTGACAACAATCTCCTAATCGGTCACCTGGCCTGGGTTTTGCCTGTCTAAATCTATCCCTCAAAATGCATTCAGGGAAATTTACACAAATATGACACCCCTCTCCCTGCTCCAAGTCTCTTCCTCTTTCCAGCCCCCACCAAATAAATCCAGACTACTTGGCATTCAGCACAAAGCCTCCCACCACTTAACCCTTATTTGCCTTTGTTGTTAATTCTTGCTCTGGTCTCCACCTGTAGTTTTGGATACCAGTACTCAAGGACTGTAGGACACCTGACAGGACATGCTCTTTCATACTCTCTTATATCTGCCAAGGTTACGTCCCTCTGCCTAGAGTGCTCTTCCTACTCTCCATGCCTAAAACGTCTTTACACAACCTTCATGACTGACCAGGCAGCCTTCCTCCAGGTCTCATTGCATCTTGAGCAAACATGTACATTGGCACCAATAATGTTATTGTATCAATGTAGTCTGTTCCCTTTTTCCATCTCCCCTACTAGACCATAAGAATCTCAAGGATTAAGGTCATTTATTATTCAGTAGGCTCTTAATAAATAATGAGCTGAACTGTAAAATTACTAATAGTACCATTACTGACATCTCTCAATTCAAGCATATAAAATTGATTGGAATTTCTTTTTGGACAGTTACAAGAGCTATTTCCTGAGGGAGTGAGAGAGTGAAAAGCAAGGAGGTCTGTTTCACTCTGCATACTGGTGTGTTGGAACTAGCCAAACGCCTATGGAGGAAGTTGATGGAACTGGTGAAGGGGAGAGGCTAATAATCCCACTCTGTCCTCCTTCACGCTCTCTGGTGAATTTGCTAGGGTTTCCAAGATCTGAAATTGACTTCAGCCCCTAGGCTGAAGATTTGTTTTTATAGATAGGTACCAAGAATTTAAGCTGCCATTCATCTTACCTACTTTAACTGGATGTAAACCTCTAGCATAAAAATGGGTGATTTGATTGTATTTGTTGAGATTCCCAGAAGAGTTTGTTAGTAGAGAAGTTTTTAGTCAACTTTCATCATTCATCCATTCAACTAATATTTTGTTTTATTTTGTTTTAATTCACTTTTTGAAAAATAAATATAAATAGTAAATGGTAAACAAAAGGATATAAGGCAGTGCTATCCAAAACATTATTCTGCGGTGATGGAAATATTCTTTATCTGTGCTGCCCAGTATTGTAGCCACTATACATATGTGCCTTTCAAGAAACATGGCTACTACAACTGAGAAACTGAATTTTTTAATTGTAGTTAATTTTAGTTGAGTTAAATTTAAACAGCCACATGGGACTAGTGGCCAATACAGCAGTGCAAAATAGATAGTAAAACCTCTTTTCCTTTGTTTCTGTTCAACCATCAAGTTCTTCTCAGAGGCATCCATTATTATCATATTCTTTAGCATATTTCCCGGGATACTCTGTATATCTGTAAAATATGTGTGTGCACAAATAGCCGCATACAAGTTACACAAACCACTTTGAATTCTGGTTTTTCCCTGAAAACCCTGGGTCATAATTTCCATTTCAGAATAGAAGATTGCCTCACACAGAAGTACTGCAGAGCATTCCTTAGTGTGTGTGTGTGTGTGTGTGTGTGCCACAACTAGTCCTCTATCCAAGCACATTTTGCTTGCCTTAATATTTTTCTGTGAAGAAAATTCATAATGAGTGTTTCACAGATTCCCAAGACCATTCATATATTTCATGTATTTCATTAGAAGAAGTTTCAGTTTTCAGAATATAGCTGTGCTCACTGCTAAGGTTTATTACAGTAAAAGGCTATGCAAGAGGGTCAGCAAGCGGAAGAGACACAAGTAGAGCCTGAAGAAATCCAAACATAGGCTTCCTATGTTCTTTCCCTCCAGTGAGAGGATGCAGCCTGTGTACTTTCCTTCAGCAGCAAAACATGCAGTAACATGTGTTCGATATTTCTGCCCAGGGAAACCCATTAGAGACATACTGCTAAGGTTTTCCTTGGGGACTGGTCACATAGATACCCCCTGCTTAGCAACTATCAAAGCCCCAAATTTCCATTATAAAAGTAGTTGTTTAGTGCTCCAATTGGGTAAAACAGCCTTATCACTTTGGCAACATTTCAGATCAGTACAGGGAACTGTTTACCAGCCAAGTTATCAGAAGCCAACCAAGAGCCAATCATGTAAGCAAGCCCTTCTAAGACAGCAGCCCCAGACTTGCTATGTTAACCCTTTTCTGCATAATGAATATCTTAGCACGTACCTGTTTGCACATACATATGCAAGTATACCTGTAGGGTAAATACTTAGACACAGAAATGCATCAAAAAAATATGAGCATTTCCAATATTAGTAGATATTGCTGGACTGTAGCAATTTACACTTGTACTTGCATAGCATCAGAGTATTCTCCTAAATCCCCACAAACACAGTGAAATAAATGTTTAAAAATATTTACTATGTACAAGGCAACATTCTAGGTACTGGGAATACAGCATTAAAGAAGGCAGAGGTTCTGGCTTACATTTCACAGGAAAAAGGCAGAAATAAACAAGTAAATGAGTAAGTGAATAGAATAATTTCAAATAATAGTAAATCATATGAAAAAGTAGAGTTAGATCACATAATATATTTGGACAAAAGGAAGTGCTTTGGATTCAGTAGTCTAGGAAATTCTCTCTGATAAAATGATCCTTGAGATAAGATCTCAATTCCATAAAAAGAAACAAAAAAGAGAGAGAGAGATAATTATTCCAAAACTGGAGGCAGAGATCTACCAGACAAGCCTGGGGGGGAACTGTCCATATGCCACAAGGTGGGAACAGAAGAAAGGTCCCTAAGACCACAACACAGTCCGGACCAAAGGAGAGAATATTTCAAGTTAAAGTCAGAGAGGACAGCAGAGGCTTTCTGTCAATGTCAGAACCTTTGGCTTCACTCTGAGTGCTGCTGGGGAAAGTAATTTCATTCATGCAGTCTTTTGATCCCCTTTTGGCTACACAAAAATGGGTCTTGGGCCTTCCGTACCAAAAGCTAAAGAGCACTCACAGCCTCACAGTCTGTGCTGGACTTATCACCTTGTGTGGGTTTATCTTTCCCTGTTTCAGACTCAGTGTGTACTCTCTCGGTCGGCTTAAGTGTGTGGGCCATATGGCAGCTGGTCAACCCCACTACTATATCTGTCCCATGCAGTGAGGGGACAAGAAGCACAAGAAGGGCACATGTAGGCCAACTGCCCTGCATCAGCTGTGATGGAGGGACCCATTGTCCATGGGGGACTGACACCTACCACTGAAGCTCATCTTACCGGTTTCTTCCCTGTGTGAGTAAAAGCATTGCTCCATTCAGTGCTTGACTGCATTGTGCTTTCCTTGGCAACTCTGATACTAAGAGGCACTGGGCAGAAGTGTTTAGACTTGACTTCTGCTGGTAGTTAACAGATGCCACTTGCTCGGCAAGTACAATGTAAAACTTTTGAAAGATTTTAAGCAGGGGACAAAAGTGTTCAGTTAGCAACTGTGTAGAGAATGGATTTTAGAACAATAAAAAGAAAAGCAGAAGGAATTTGAAATTTGTTGAGGCATTCCAGGTGAGAAATGATGATGTTTAAGCTGCAGTCTTAGCAGGAGGGTTGAAGGAAATGAAGCCAGCAAGAGTTGCTGAGAGTTTGAATGTGTATATACTGGGGACTAAAACCAACATGATCTCTGTCCCTGACTTGGGACTGTGCATATTTTCTTTTCTCTATGTTAAACACTAATGAGCACAAGCATAAAATAGCTAATTGCTTGAGAAAACACTTGCTCCTCAAACACAAGATTGTAGAACCAGCTAAATAGCTTACCCAACAAGACTAACAGCATAAAGCACTGCCTTGATGTATCTACCTATCCAAAGCTATTATGTCATAAACTCTATCAAATCTCAACCAGTTTCTTGCTTTGTAAGACTCACTGTAAAAATCACCCAGCCCAGGCCCTAGAACCATGAAGTGTTCCTCCCTGAAGGTCCAGAATGTGTTGGGAGAAAAGGAGAAAGAAGTAAAGAGAATCTTCTGGAAGGTTATTATCATACCTCTATTATTGTAGTTTCAGAATCTTAGTATGAGATCCTGGTAGAATGAGTCCTTGGTTAACATTCAAAATGCTTGGTCTATGGCTGACCCATTGACTTAAAACATCTCAATCCCCCAAGCTCTTCTACATAATGTAAAGATACAAAGTTAAACCCTGGTCCACCTTCAAAAAATGTGAAATAATATATGTAAAACAGGGAGTAGTTTGAGGGGAAAATTGAACTTTATGAAATAAAGAAACTGTGCTATTTTCTGATTGAGTGTAACTTTTAACTCACATTCAACCATCTTCTATCTCTTTGAAGTACAAAATGAGATTTTCTGATTCCTTAGGAAGTGCCTTAAAGCCAACCTAATTATGTTTTATATGAATATAGATTCTATCAAAATAGGTGACAAAACTAGCATCTGGGTGTGAATTTTCCTTCATGTACTAGGAAATAGGTAATAATCCCAGGGCCAGCAGGGCCTTAAAAACAGACATAATCCTAAATTACACAGAATAATGATCTATAAAACAAGGAATACAAATATTGGCAGGTAAACCATACAAGGCTTTATTCAGGTTATGCGAAGTTCAATTTGAAAATATTACTTTTCTCGTGATGCCTGGGTGGCTCAGTCAGCTAAGTGTCCGACTTCAGCGTGGGTCAGAATCTCACTGTTCATGGGTTTGAGGCCTGCATTGGGCTCTGTGCTGGCAGCTCAGAGCCTGGAGCCTGCTTGGGATTCCTTGCCTCCCTCCCTCTCTGACCATACCCTGCTCATGCTCGCTCTCTCTCTCTCTCTCTCTCAAAAACAAACATTTTCTAAAAATTAAAATACTACTTTTTTTAAAGAACTATGCTTATTATTGTAAATATATTAAAGTTTTGGGCTACTTTGAAATGCTTAGAAATCTGTGTTCAAAAGGAGAGAAAATAAGTACACTTCTCTGGGGTTCAAAAAAATTTTTTTTTCAGCGAGCATTTCTCGTCAACTATGCGTGCCTTCCTTATACATTGCATGGGCCAGATGCTACAAGAAAGCAGTGTACATCTTTTCAATGAAAACACAATAGTTACTCAGAAAGATGAAGGCCTCCAAACAGTGTGTTGCGGTATACCATCTTGCAAAATCTAAATATAGTGCTGGGTCAACTCCTTTAGGTCACTAAACAGAACTGCTGGCAATTCCAGACAATGACTTTTTGTATTTTTTTTTTTCCCTGAACATTTTCACCACCTGTCTTCATGTCTGACCTCTCCAGTCATTTCACGCAGTTCACAAAAGGAAGAAGGAAAAAAAAAAAAAAAAACCTGGCAAGCCCATATGCCAAACTAAATCATATCCAGGAGACCAAATGCCTGCTGCATGCGAGAAATGGTTATTTATAGACCTGTAATTAGTGATTAAAACCCCAGGGAGTATTTTGTTTTCCTTTTAACCTTAAACTCCTCTCAGCTTCTATGTATTCTCATACTAAATGTGATGCTGTACAGCTCAGCCATTTATTAGAAAACAACCTAGTAATTATTGTGGGAAATGTGCTCTTCACAGTAGGTCTAGTTTGCCTCATGTTTTTAGTGGCCAATTATTTTTCAAAATAAGATCAGAGCCTAATCTGCCCCGGTTGGCCATCAGAAAACTCAGCAATGTTTCACCATGTAGAAATTAGTAGCTATATTAAAAATAAAAAGCAACTTTTAATTAGTAGTGATATTTCAATAGATTTAAGCTGAAATAGTGTTATTTAAGAAACAGGTATTCAAATAGGAAAAACAGAACAAGGCTCACTATGTTATCACAGATTTAATAACTGAGACATGAGTAATGTGGGACTGAGAGTATGCCTATCTATTATCAATTCTGAATATTTAGCAAGTCCAAGAGCATATATTTGCCCAATATAAACAGGCATTTCATTTCCACCAATGTGAAATGGATATCAGAAAGCAAAACCAAAAAAATGATTAAAGATCCCATGCAAAGAATTTCAAATAATTCATGTAGATACTCTGACTTTAAGGAGGGAGAAACTAATACCTGCTTAAATATGGGCTGAGCATAGGAACTCTCTTCCAAAGAAACAGCACAGAAGTGGGGGGACAAGAAAGTAACTTTGCAGTGGAGAAACCCTACCACCACCTCAGTCAGGTGATCAAGGTCAATACCAACAGTGATAACTCATAATGACAGTATGAACTTCTAATATGTGATGAGAATGACACCTCACCTGTGGATATTACCCCCAAAAAAGTCATAACTCCATTCTAAACATGAGAAAAACACCAATTCCATTAGAGGGGCACCCTACAAAACACCTGACCAGTGTTCCTCAAAACATTTAAGGTCATCAAAAACAATGACAGTCTGAGAAACTGTCATAGTCAAGAGGAGCCTAAGGACACATGACGACTAAAGGTAATATAGTATCCTAGATATAATTCTGGGACAGAAAGAGGACATTAAGAAAGTTTGGACTTTACTTAATAACGAATCAATATTGGGGTACCTGGGTGGCTCAGTCAGTTAAGAGTCTGACTTCAGCTCAGGTCATGATCTCACACTCCATGGGTTTGAGCCCCAGGTGGGGCTCTGTGCTGACAGCATGGAGCCTGGAGCCTGATTCGGATTCTGTGTCTCCCTCTCTCTCTCTGCCCCCTCCCCTGCTCACATTCTGTCTCTGTCTCTCAAAAATAAGTAAGCATTAAAAAAATTCTTTTAAATAATAATGTATCAATATTGGTTCATTAACTGTAATAAACATACCATAGTAATACAATACATTAACAATAGAGGAAACGAGTATATGGGTACTTTTTGAACTACCTTTCCAATTTTTTTTCTGTAAATCTAAAACTCGTGTAAGAAATAAAATGTATTTAAAGGGATAGTAATACATGTGAGTACATCTAGCACCCAGATCTTGGTTTCTAAAAACAAAGGCTCCTTGGAGAAATGGCTGATTCTTGGACTAGGGCAAGAAATAAAACCTGGAGCATCTTGTAACATCAGAAAGAAAGAAAGTGGTCACACACACACACACACACACACACACACCAACTAATAGTGCTCCTAACAGCTGAAGCTGAAAAAATGAATCATTTAGCTTTTACCACTGATATAAGGAGGAAAAAAATGAATATTGATTGCAAGCTGTTTGTGAACCAGGCACTGTGTCAATGCTGAGCATTCATGCTGCATTTAATCCGAGGATGACTCTGTGAGGTAGACGTGATTACCTCAACTTTATAAATGAGGAAGCTGAAGGTCAACACGTTTAGTTAACTTGCCCAAGATCACACAGGTCTCAAGGAAGAAACCAGGTTTTAAATTATAGGATTGCCTAGCTCCTACATCCACACTTTTTTCACTCTTATGTGCTGCCTCTAATTCAAATTCAATCTTCTTCTGGTCATGAAAGTTAGTCTTAAATCACCTAAAGTTTTTTGCTAAATTTCCATTAAAGAGTTTTAAAAAATGGAGGGGGGAGGGGAACCTTACTTTAGAAGTTATTATTATTATTATTATTATTATTCTATTAGTGATCATGATGGACAAATTATAAACAAACAAGCTGCAGAGTGGAGGAAATGATAAAGCCATCCACCCCAATCAAGGTACCCACGACTTAACTGTTCTTGGAACTGTAATTTACATCCCAGCAGTGACATCTAATACTTAGTCTGTCCCTTAAAAAGCAGAATGTTTCTGCTTCATTTCTGTTTATATGGCCTCCAGGAGAACCCGTTTGCATTACAAATTCATGAGCGAACAGCTAGTAGAACCTTGGTGTGACCTCATCAGAAGAAAGAACCCAACGTATCTCGTCAGGCTGCTCCCATCAAGCCGTCACCCTAGAAAGGCTAAAAGGGATCGAGTTAAATAGAGCATCGCCAGGGAGTGGCATGAGGCACAGTAAAAACACAACCCAGCATAGCATATACACTGCCCGTGTTGGGATTACATTACCCACTACACGTTGCCACCCCACCTCTCCTGCCTGTCCCCAGCCACATCATGTGTTTCTGGGTTACTGTGTCACCCACAGGTCTTAGCATCTGGGCACTGACCCAGTGACTTGCCACCTTTGTGTTTCATCAATATTCTTCCACATCACTTTTGTTGAAGCTGTTTCTTCTTTATAGATAAGTAATTCACATTTTTTATAGTTTTTGAACTATAGGAGTTGTATTTAAATATTTTCTTCTTTTGGCCTCTATACCTAAAGGCCCATTCTAACTACATTTTCAAGTTCTAACCTAAACATTGTGTTGGAAATTGTGTGGACTGGAAAGTTTAAGCCCTAGAGGGTGGTCAGGTCTGTGATGTATCCCATAACATATTTTTCTCACTTTGGGAGTGCATCCTTTCAGACCTCCTTTTTTGCTTCCAAATCACATTCATTATTATTACTTAGTCAGTTTTATATGTAGACAATTTCCATTATGTCTTTGTACACAAGCACTTCATAGCATATGAAACAACTTTTTAAATCTTCTTAGAGCTGGACCATGTTATTTCCTTATTTTCTTGGAATATAGAAACTCTAATCATAGAAGAATAGGGTAAGAGATTGAAAAATATTGGGCACCAATATAGGCAGATACAACCTTACTACACTGGGAAGGCATCTGAGGCCTTCCAAACTGGGCTTACAGATACCAGGAAACTTTTATGAGGCCACAGCTCAAGTCCAAAAGGCTTAATGTACAATAAGCCAATTCAAGTTTCTATGTCAAAGAAAAAGACTTGTCATTCAGGATGATTTCTTGGGGGTGGGAGAGAGCATTAACTAATAAAGATTACTAATCATTCTGCAAACAAATTATGGAACAATTTTAAACAATTCATTTTTCTTTCTTTAAAAAATGTGACTAACTTCCAAATAAAATGCATATTTTTCTCATCTTACAAAAATTAGCAAAAATATAGGTGACAAAATTTTATAACAGAGTTTGAAAAATATTATTTTTAATATTTTCCCACAGTAACAGTCTGGGGAATATTTGTTCTTATGAGATAACCAGGAAGGCTAACTCTGTATAATGTTCTGGCAACCTGACTCTCTGGACAAGGGTGGGAAAAGCAAGTATTCAAACTCTGGGAAAAGCCATCTCCAAGGTAACCCCCATGTTTACCCTTCTTTGGGGAAATTATGTGAGTGCAAGACTCTCTGTGTCTAGGCAGATGACTGGCGGAAAGAGCTTTCAGAGAGGGGGTCAACAAAGCCCCTTCCCAGCAAATGCCTCAGGCAGTCATTAGCTTATTAGACTTCTTTGGTAATTAAATATCTGTGTAACAGCCCAAAGTCACATGCTAACACACACACACAAAAAAATGAAGCTATGGGAATTTAGCCTCTGCATTTAATGGAGGACAGAGAAATGGCCAGAAAGAGACATGGGGTTGAGGCAAGGTTGGAACTAGTTGCAGAACAAATGGGACAGAGCTTCTCTCTCTCTCTCTCTCTCTCTCTCTCTCTCTCTCTCTCTCTCTCTTTCTCTCTCTCTTTTTCTCTCTCTCACCCCTCCCCACCACCATACACACAAGCATCCAGTGTTTCTAATTAAATTTGGATTATTTGAGAGTCATTCCCTTTCCTGTCACAGACTGTTTTAGAAAGGATTAAACACAAAGCTAAAGAAGAGATTTGGGGTTCACAAACCCCTGAACAAACAGAACCCTTTTAATATAATAGGTCAAATACAAGCCTGGCTCCCAGTATGGAAAAATGTGGGAAATGTACATACTGGGTCTTGCTATAGTTCATATTAGATTTTATACAACAAGGGTAGAAGAAATAGCCAAAACATACCATAGATATAATTGTATGCTACTTGAATCCCACTTAAGAGATCTGCTAAATTAGAAAAACAATTTAAAAGGATTTTTCAAAAGATTAAAATTCTGTCCTTTTTCATCAAGGAGTATTGTATCTGGCAGAGTGATAAAGAAAGCATATTCTATAATCAGAGCAGTAATGGGGGCTCAGGGAAGGATAGAACCCATATGTTTAAAGGAGGGGTAGGATCTTTATGGATGAAGCATATAGGAAATACGCTACAAAGGGAAGGAACATTAAATCTTGATGGGTGGAGGTAGGAGAAAAAGTATTGACAGAAAGGGGCAATGGCTAAAAATTAATAATAGTAATAATAATAATATCATTATTGTTGTTGTTGTTGTTGTTGTTATTTTAGGTACACAGAATTGACAATTTGTTTAGAGCAGTGGTTATCAAAGTATGGTTCCTGGCGATACCAGCATCATATGGAAACATGTGAGAAATGTAAATTCTTCTAAAGAAGACGTTAAAATGGCCAGCAGGTACATTAAAAGGAGCTCAACATCAATAATCATTAGGGAAATACAAAGCAAAACCACAATGAGATATCATCTCACATCTGTTAAACTGGCAATCATCAAAAAGACAGGAGATAACAAGTGTTAGCAAGGATGTAGAGAAATGGGAAGCCATGTACACTGTTAGCAGAATTGTAAATCGGTACAGCCATGAGGGGAAACAGTATGGGAGCTCCTCAAAAAATTAAAAATAGGACTACCATATGATCCAGCAATTCCACTTCTGAGTATGTATTTAAAGAAAAAAAAAACAATCTCAAAGAGATAGCTGCACCATTATATTCATTGCAGCATTATTTACCATAGGCAAGACATGAAAACAACCTTTGTCCATTGACAGATGAATGGATTAATATTGTATATATAATGAAATGTTATTCAGCCATAAAAGGGAAGGAAATCTCGCCATTTGTGACAAAGTGGATGGATCTTGAAGGCATTATACTAAGTGAAAGGAGACCGAGAAAGACAAATACTGCATGATCTAACATATATGTGGAATCTAAAAAAACTGAATGATAGAAGCAAAGAATAGATTTGTAGTTGCCAGAGGCTCAGGGCAGGGATGGAAAGAGGGGAATGATACATTTATTCTCCTCTTGTAATGATTTCTATTCCTACATTCTTATTAACTCTTATTAACTCTCTTATTTCATATGTTATAGGGACACTGTATTTCTTTTTTGAGGTGGCTAGAATTAAGCATGTAAATAAATATCGTAAATATTTCTAAGTCTGGGAAACGAGATGAAAAGCTGATTATTTCATAGCAAACTGCGTCATAATTAAGGGATGTTAGTACTCAGAGAATAACTTTTAGTTGTTTTTAAAATAATTTAATGTATATAAATGAAGAACAAGCAAGAATAAACATTGACATGAGCCAAAAATTTGATACTCTGATATACTGATATTCAGTGTCTAGGTACAGTAATCTACCCAGGTGTTCTGGGATGGAAGTCAATAAAAGCTCTCAGTGGTGAGAAACCTCCCTTAGCTAACAAATGGATAGTAGAAGAGTACATCACCTTTGTAGAGAATTTGTTACACTTGGAAAGAAGAGGGCACTATGAAGTAGGTGGTAAGAGTTTTTGGCTTTGAGCTTGAAGGGGTTCCCGCTGATCTCTCCTGGGATAGTTTGAGTCTCTAAATAAATAATAAAAGGAATGGATAATAGTCAATTAAATAAAATAGGAATCCATGAGTCTAAACTTACATAAATGAACGAGTAAATGAATAAACGAATGAATGAAGACTTTGATAAGAGACAGTTACCACAAATCACCTTTGCAAAAACTGCTTACTAATCACAAGAGAGAAAGAGTGATTTCATGGTAGAGAAACCTCTCAGGCACCACCTTAATCAAGTGATCAAAATGAATATCATCAGATATGGAAAATATCGCAATCAGGTGCCACTTGATGGGATTGCAATGAGGAGAGTGCCCATCACTTCTGAGACAGGACTGACAAAGATGCCTGAATCTTATCATTTAAAAAAACAAACAAACAAAACAAAAACAAAAACAAACCCATATGAGAGGCATTTTACAAAATAACTGGCGTGTAATCTTCAAACAGTAGTCATGAAACTCAAGGAAAGACTGAGAAACTGTGACAGACATGACAATTAAATGCAACACGTGATTCTGGACTGGATACTTTGCTATAGCTATATTACTAAAAAAATAAAAACAAAAAACAAAACTAAATTAAAAAAAACCTAAGGAAACTTGAATGGGATCTCAGAATTAAATGTTAACAATGTGCCGACGTTAACTTCTTGATTTTTATGGTTGTATTACGACTCTCTCTGAGAATGTTCTTGCCTCTAGGAATTATACACTAACATATGCAAAGGTAACAGAACATCATGTTAGCAATTTACCCTAAAGTAGTTCCATAAAAACAAGTTTCTTTTACTGTACTTGCACCTTTTTGGAAAGTTTGAGAATGTTTCAAAATAAAAACCACTAATAAAAAATTAAAAAGTTTGGCCTTGGAAAGGACTGTACTCATTGCCAGTGCTGGAAATCCAACATAAGATCACAAAGCCAGTGAATATCCCAGACTTCTGGTGATGCTAGGGAGCTGGGAGAGAGGTTCCAGTAGTGGGGGTGGGACAGAGCCCCAAGAAGCTAATCTGAGTCATTAAACAAGGCCAAGTGCCTGGAGGGCTAGTAGTCAGTCCCAGGGCAAGTCAGGCAAGAATGAAAACTCTATTCCTGTGTGGAGTTCAGCAAAGACTCCATGGAGCTGAAGGAAAACTCAGGCACAGAAACAACACAGAAGCCCAGGTAGCCAACAAGAAAAAGACCAGCACACAAAAGTCATGCTCAAAAGAGAAGCAGAAAGAGTGAGAATCTGAGTTCCACAGCATTCCTTAATCTCTTCCCCTCTATTCATTGCGAGATTCTTTTTTAATAGCAAAAAACTGGGGGAAAACACTTAAAGGTCTATCAATAGGTGACTGGTTAAATAAATTGTGATAACAGCCATAAAATGTAACACACTTCACAACTATTTAAAAGATGTGGCTTACCTATATTCTGACTGTAAATCCAAGGAGCAAGCAATTTGTCTACACCATCATGCCCTGCTCTATCCCTGGTGCCTAAAAAGAGCATGGCATGTAGTTGTTGTTCAATAGATATTTGTTGAGTATATGAAGGATAAATATTATATTTTTTAAAAAAGGGTGCAAAATAGTATGAATAGTCCAATCTCATCTAAATTTTACCTAGCTATTCCAAGTTTTCCAGTTTTTATCCTTTCCTTTAAGTATTCAAGGAATCACTTTTAACTTTTTTTGTACAGGGGCACATTTCTAGGGAGGAAGCTTACCCTCTCTTAGACGCTGCCCCTGTCAACTCTCATTCCAATTTCCTGGTCAGCCCTTGGCCAGCCGTCCCTCCAGCATATTCTGTCCTATTCCCCACCACAGGGCACAAGGAGGGACTATATATCCCCTTTTTCATTCCCTCTATACCCAGTAAGAAAAGGCTGTTTTGTGTAGTGCACTTCCACTGAAGATCTGTGAATAATGGAAGGTCATTGCAACTTAGTACAGAGAACAACTTGAAAAACAGCGCTGGGCGTCACTCACTAAAAGCACAGGGAGGGCTTTCTGGTACTTGCAGTCTTCCTAATTCCCAGCATCCCCGTGAAACTCCCTCACCAGCTTTTTACTGATGGGCCTGAGCTCCCATCTCCCATTTTCCCATATCCGTGGCTCTCTTTATCACATATACCCCACGCTCATGCTCATGTAGCTCTAACAAGAAAACAACACCTACTTCATAACACACAACAATTCTGGTTTCTTCTGGGTCTTAAGTGCTCTCATTCAACTAATCCCTGAATCTTTACTTTTCATGGCCATTAAACCAACCCACTGTTGTCTTCTTCCACTAATATGCAGGTATCTCCCTAAAACAGTTTCTGCCCTCCTAGATTAATCTACTCAAAGTGAAGGCTATTTTGGAAATAGTAAATGTCCTCACCTCATTTTACAGAGATATAATCAGAAAGAATATCTACCAAACTATTAACAGTAGTTGTGTCAGGCAAATGAAGCATCAGGGTTCAAAATCATAAATACCTACAGGGCGAGGCAGGCAACAAAACCAAGTGAATCAGGCTGATGTAAGAAATTTCTTTGAGAGAAGCAACAAAGTTTGCAGGAGCATTGCTTTGCCAGACATGTGCCTAATTTACTTTAAAAAGCTATGAATATTAGTATAATGCATTCAGATTGCCTCAATTCACATAAGCTTCCCTAAAATTAATGTATAGATATTTGCTTCAAATTTTCATAGTTAAAGAATACTCTACCCACATCCTTAATTACAGCCCAGAAGAACCAGATCTGGAAATTTTTATCACAGACATCTGAGATTCAGGTATGTATATAAACTCTTCTGGCCTTGAAGTGATAGCTCATTTTTCAAAAAATACTGAAATGACAAATCAACCAATTTTAAAAATGGCCAGATAATCTAAACAAACATTTCTCCAAAAAGACATACAGATGGCCTTGAACAACATGAAGAGATATCATTAACCATCAGGGAAAAATGAATTAAAACCACAAATTGATAGAAGACACTGCTTTACACTCACTAGAATAACTAAAATCAAAAAGTCAAGTGATAAGTGTTGGGGAGGATGTGGAGAAATTGGGACCCTCACACACTGCAACTGCTTTGGAAAATAGTCTGGAAGTTTCTAAAGTGGTTAAACATTTAGAGTTACCAGATGATCCAGCAATTCTACTCCTAGGTATATGCCTAAGAGATAAGAAAACCAACATCCTCAAAAAATATTATATATATAAATATACTTGCAATAGTCAAAAAAGTAGAAAATTCCCAAATGTCCATCAACTGATTAGTGAAAAAACAAAATGGGGTATACGCATACAATGGAATATTATTTGGCAATAAAACAGAATGAAGTACTGTTACACACAACAACATGGATGAACCTTGAAAACGTTATACTAAATGAAAGAAGTCAGTCTCAAAAGACCACATATTATATGATTCTACTTTAATTAAATCCCCAGAATAGGCCTATAGAGACAGAAAGAAGATTAGTGGTTGCCAGGGGTTGGAGGGGAGGGGGGAATGAGGAGAAAGGTGAGGTAACTACTAACGGGTTCACAGTTTCTTTCTGACATAATGAAAATGTTCTACAATTGATTGTGATGATGGATGTACAACATTGTGAATATACTAAAAGCCACTGAATTGCTCATTATAAATGGATGAATTGTATGGTATGTAAATTATATCTCAACAAAACTGTTTAAAAAATACCAAGTGAGCCAAACAAAATACATCTTCAGGTCTAATGTTACCTCTAGACCCTTAAGTCTGTGATCTTAACTTTATACTTTCTTATTTGTTGCATGTGTTATAGTGAGCATTTGTATTAGTAAGCTCTTGCTGCCATAACAAAAACCATAGAGTTGGTGCCTTAACAGAAATTTATTTCTTATCTTTCTGGAGGTTGGAAAGTCCAGATAAAAGTGTTGGAAAGATTTCTTTCTGAAGCCTCTTCTTTTGGCTTGTAGTGGCCAACATTCTCTGTGTGCTCATATGACCTCTGTGCATGTAAGGGGAGGGAGAGGGAACAAGCTCTTGAGTGGGGTGGGGGGGGTGTTCTCCTCTTATAAGGATACTAATCCCATCATGGAGTCCCCACCCTCATGACCTCATCTAACCCTGATTTGCCAAAAGCACCATCTTATCTCTAAATACTATCTCACTGGCCACGAGAACTTCAATTTGGGAGGACACAAACATTCAGTCTATAACAAGCATGAATTACTCTATAATTTTAAAACCATACTTAAAAGTTTTTTTTTAATAAAAATAATGAAATCTCTACTTTCTACAGTCTGATTTTATCTTAAATATTGGAATGTAAACTTCATGAGGATGGGGATTTAGTCATTGGTGAATCCTGGCTATCTGATATGGAGTTGGTACTCAGAAATATTTGGGAAGAAAGAAAGGGAAGGAGGGAGGAAGGGAGGGAGGGAGGGAGGGAGGGAGGGAGAGAGGAAAGAAGGACATACTAACATGCATGGGCCTAGGGCTGAACTTGCAGGTGGGGATTAAGAACACAAAACTATAGGGGCACCTGGGTGGCTCAGTCATTTAACCATCTGACTTCAGCTCAGGTCTCATAGTTCATGAGTTTGAGCCCCGCATTGGGCTCTCTGCTGTCAGCACAGAGCATGCTTCAGATCCTCTGTACCCCCCTCTCTCTCTGCCCCTCCCCCACTTGCACTCCCTCTCTCAAAAACAAACATTAAAAAAAAAAGCACACAAAGTTATAGAACGTACAGGCCTGCAGAGGCTAGGAGTCAGACACTCTGGGACCTTCATCCCTTAAATTTCACCTTCTTCCTTCAAGTGCCAATGTTTGCCTAAGCCTAACCTCAATTTTAATTATAGGCAGTGAACTGAGGTATAAGTAATTCACCACAAACAAGGACATAGTTGTGCCCTGCTTTAAACAATTTCAAATGACACAGAGGTAGCAAGGCCACCTACACATCGACATGGATCAGCACATTGAATTAGAAGTGGCAGAGAACCAGAACAAGCCTCTTTGTGAAATGAGATGACAGGGTCCCATACATGTGTGGGGCACTCTCCTGGTGGCCCCTGACAGCTTGTGCAAACACAGGCAGTGATGTCAAGGGTGGCATGTACCACTGAAAGCAGCGTGGGATTTTGTCTGCAACTGGGTAGTGCCTGTAACTTGTATCACTCAGCTACCAGAAAACTCAAGAGTTTCACAGCAGTTTTATGACAGGAGCATTCATGTACACCAGGCAGTTGGCCACATCTCAGTTTGCTCCTTCAATAACTTCCCCCTCACCATGGCTCCCTTCATAGTCTCACTTCCTTTCTTTCCCTCACACTCTGCCTTGTTCCTTGAATTAACTTTTAGAAGTATGGTCTGACATCTTTTACTTAACAACAGTGTCTGAAGTAATAGCCAACATGATTCTGCTTTCAAATCACATAAGCAAAGAACTCATCAATTTGGGAGAAATTTCCAAGAAAAAGCAAAGAAATCAATACTATGTTTAAAGGTGGCCCTTTGAAAGAACTAATGCCTTGTATTTGTGTAGTTCTTTATACAGAGCAAAGCACTTTTGCATATTTACCTCATCTAATCTTTTGAATCCTACAGGTTTTATCATCTGGGATCTGAAGCTCAGAGAAAGGAGATAATGCAGAAATATTTAAGACTAAATTGAGTATTTACACTGTACTGGCACTGCTCTTGGTGTTGAGATGTGTGAACCCACTTAATGTTCACAAGAACCCTGGCAGGAAGGTAGTTATGATCCAATGAGGGAAGAGGGCTCTCAGAGTTTAGTCAAGATCTCACAAGCAGACACAAGAGGCAGTAGAAAAGCAGGAATGCAAATTAAGCCCAGTCAGCTCCTGAGCACATGTCCTTGTCCTCCGCACTCACCTGTGTGTGTGGCAGAAGCAAAAGTTAAAAAACCATCCCCTCAATTCCAGGACTTTCCTACCATCCATTAGTCCAGGTCATTACTGCTGGACGTGATAGTGCTGAAGTGGTGAGAGTATTCGATATGAGTTTTAATAAAGGTAGATGATTTATGATCTTATCTTTCTGGACTTACGTATCCTAAGACTAAGTGTATGTATGCATGCATGCACACCCCACCCACACATTTTACTCGTATGGACTCATGATAGAGTTGTCTTCTTATTTTGGTAACTGAAATAAGAGGCATTCTAATTACTCTTTGGAGAAAAGGGCACCGTGTGTCTTCCCAACTCCCCTTCCTGAAGAAGAGGAAGGAGATGGAGTCTGAACACGGTGGCTGTGCAGGTGTATGGTGAAGGGGTGGGATGGCTGGAAAAATACATGCAACAAGACATGCTTATTTTGCTTCTAGTGGTATGTGTCAAATTCTGGCAGCTCTAAAGATGTTCTTTTTGAGGACTGGCCCTTAAGAACTTTGCCTTGTCATGGAGACAAGCCTTACGGATATAAAATAATTAGAGAACACCACTAACACAAGTACTAAAGTGTGTGGTGTAGACAAATGAGTTTCATCCTGAGCATGAGGATCTAGGGCCACGTACAGTTTATTGTGTACAAGCTATACAGTTGTACGTGACAGCCCTGTGAGGATCCTTGTGTGTGTGTGTGTGTGTGTGTGTGTGTGTGTGTGTGTGTGTGTGTATGTGTGTGTAGGGCAAGGGAACGTATATGACTGTATGACTGTGATTATACTTTCCACCTCTACTGGTTGTGCAAATATTTGTAAGTGTAGATGGATTCTAGAACACCTTGGAATAATAAAGCAGCTCCCCCTGAATGTAGGACCTACATGCTTTAAATTAAAAAAGCAAAATGAGTCAGAAAAGATAAGAGATTGTGGGAATTAGGATAGACAAAGAAGAACTAGTAAAATGTGGATTGAAAAAGGAGCCTGAAATCATCCAAAGCAGAGGGAAAATGAAGCTACAACTCAGATGTAGGCATGAATTTTGAACTTGGGGGTCTTGCACAGAGTAATGCCATTTTTCACCTCTATTATTATGGATTTCTCTTGTCATAATCTAATACAGTCATGCAAGGACCTACGTGGAATGAAATGGTTCCTCATAATTTCTTGGACAAAGGTACCATAGAAGTTACTTGTGTTGCCATTTGTTCCATCACAACGTTTCAAGGCCACTTAGGTAATTCACAGTGGAGAGGTATGGACCAGGCTAGGTCATCTTTAACACATTGTTTTACTCTTACTAGTTAGGAAATTCTGAAGTGAAAACTATAAAATGCCACATACTGATTTCGATAGCTACTCAAAGATAAAAATGTATGTATAGCTAAGATTCTTTTTAGCAAGATCTAGCTAAATGGATCCTGCCACATCTGAAGTATTTGGCCCTCTGGAGGGGAAAGGCAGCACTCCGTTTTACCACTAAGCAATCCGCCTATTCATTGTACAATTGTCCTGAGATGTACCAGTGATTATTTCTGATTTTCCAAAGAACATGAAACAATTGTGGAAGGAATGATTAAATTCTTCTCAGAGCACAGGGCAAACTTTTTAGCTTTATAGCCTGACAGCTGAGATTACACACAGACAACACTCAGTTTCCTATAACCTCAGGCTCACACTATTTTATATCCAAAAAAAGACTGTGTTGTTTCCCAGCTTCAACACAGAGTTCCAAAAGAGAAAAAGAGACATTAGACTTTTGTGCCCCAATGATCCAGAGAAATGGAGGCAGAGCCAGGGGTGCAGGAATTGTGTTGTTTCACAAGAGAAAGTAGAATGGAGAAAGAAGGATGATGTATCAGTCAGCTCCTGCCATAATAATGCAGCATAAGAAAATATCCCCAAACTCGGGGGACTACAACATAAGCATCAATCTTTCTTGGACATGCCATTTAGCTTGGCAAGCATGACAGCTCCAGACTGCAAGTTGGCTCCAGAATGCACTTTGGGACCAGATCCACCCCAGATGTCTTTCATCTTCCTTGGAAAACGACTACCTAGAGCAAGTTCTTCCTGACACTCAGCAGTTAATTATATAAGACTAAGAATCAAATGTGAGAAAAAGCTGGAACCTAAGATTCTCTGGAGACATAAGAAGAAGAAAAAAAAAGATACCATTCATGACTGGGGAAGCATGGTTCTCTCCAAACAGGGTTCCTGACCTCACACACTTGCTCCCATCTTCCACATTTACTTTTATGATGGGCTTCTGAATTTTCTCCACTCCTTAAAATCTAGTGATACTTGACCAAATTCATAGGCCCTAAAATGTTTGTTTGATATTTAAAAACAAACAAACAAACAAAGAGAAAGGCCACACTTTGACAATACATAGCAGAGCCCTCTTTGTAAGTTACTCATTTTCTGTGAGCCTCGGTCTCGGCAAAATGGGATTTTTTAGTGTAGACAATATTGGCACCCTAAAAGCTGTAAAGCAACTCAGAAGGGAATGGAATTCCAAAGTCTTGAGCATCTTGCTGAGAGAAATGCTAGAATTATATAAATTTAGCAACACCTTTTCCATAAATAAAAATCACAACTAAGAGTTTCTAAAGGCCTACTCTGAACCCAAAATAAATATGTTAAGAGATACTTACTGGGACAATTGCCCTAAGAAAGAGGCTTCGCTCTGCAGCTGAATTTATGTTCTCCGAGGGCGGGTGTCAGGGTTGGCAGAGATCTCAGGGACAGGAATGAGGAAGGCCAAGAATGATATATAGGATGCATGATTTTTCCCCTTGATGTAGGCACAGGGGCTGCTAGAAGTCGATCCCCATCCCCCTCGAGCTCAGTCTCTTCCCCACCCTCCATGGGTTGAGGCTCCATGCAGATGAGTGAAGATGGGGATCAGAGGGAGTGAACCAGCAAAGCCCACTCAGAGGGTGCTGGGTGCACTGGTCTACTTGGGCTATGCTGCATTTAGCTCTCTACAGAACGATTTCACTTGCTGAACAAACAAGCTGCCGTGAGCTTCTTCCTACAACCGCTTACCTCAGGTGATGAACAGCAGAGCACGGTGGTGAAACCACCCAGGCCTTGTCACTTCTGCTTGTGCTGTTGAGTTCTGGAGGTGTTGTGATTGCCCTTAGCCTCCAGGCTCAGGGCAAATGCCTGAACCTACAGGAACAGCACATTCTTGCATTAACCACCTGAGTCTTGTCAGCTGCTAGAGGAAGAGGAGGCTCCTAGGACTGGAAGATCAACGTAGCAGCAGGCCCAGCTCTCTGAGATCAGGACAAACTGAGTGAGGAAGGAGCGGCCTCACGTGATGGAGGGAAGCAAGGTGCCAGCTGAAGCTGGAAAACTGGCTCCCTGATAAGGTGAGCAAAGCTACGTCCCAGTCCTTTGGGACCACCTTCCAGGATGGGGACAGACCTCTAGCCCGGAGAGGAACCAGGCAAGAATAGGATCATCAAACTGCCAGCTGGATGATTTCTACGCTCTGGGTGTTTTCTTGGTTTACTTTCCTCAAGTTCTCCCTCAGCAGTGACTAAAGTAATTGTGTCTTTTCATGCCAGTCTATCTCAGTGGTGAAACTTTCCGGAGGAAACAGGGCTCCACCAACCCAGAGCCGCACGTAGGGGCGGGGTCACTGCATGGGTGCCTCGGAGGTGATGGACTTGGAGCTGCTCTACGGGGCGGTTTCCCCCAGTGGGACTCTGCCAACTTTTCATTTTAAGAGAAGGGTTCCCGTCTCACAAGGGATAACATGTTATTAGTTGTATTCATGGCCAAGAATGTGGTCTCTGGAATCAGACCTATTACTCAATTTGGTCCCATCACTTACAGCTGTGTGATCTTGGATAAGCTTCTTAATCAGCTAAACCAGTTTCGCCGTCCATAAAATGGAGGTAATTATTGTAACTTACAAGGTTGTTGTAAGAATTAAATAAAGTAATGCATGTAAAGTCCTTGGCACAAGGCCTGGAAGAACTGAACACATATTTATCATCATTACTATTATTATCATTTGTCCTTACGCTTTCTGGAAATTCAGAAAACAGAGATGATTTTCTCAGAGCGATGTAGGCTGAAAGGAATTGCTAATTGTTCCATCTCCCTCTCCTACTTCTTTCTCCCCATCATAAGTGAACTGCTGATTCCAAATAATTTTAATAAAGGTCACACTTTCCAGGGTGGGAGACAACGGTCACTAAAAGTTAGTGAAGCTCTTTTCCTAAGACCAGCCAGCCCCTGAGATGAGCGAGCAGGAAAGAAAACAGGTGTTCCTTGTGTCTCCTGGTGCAGAACGAGGGCCTTAATATTAATCAAATTCTCAGGAAAAACAAAAAGGAAAAAAAAACGACTCTTTCACTAACATTAAAATTTTACTAAAATTCCGTTATTAGGCATACAGTTTATAAGTCCATGACTCACAGCACATAAAGGAAAACTTAAATTGGAACTGAAACCTCTCCTCTCCCATATGCAAAACAGCGAAGTTCACTAAATAAGAAAAGGGAGAAATGATGCAAGAGGCCAGATCTTTTACTCTGAGGAAGGTATTTTTAGACAATGAGAAGAGGACAGGGGTGGCTGGGGCATGGGAGTGGAGAATCTGAGTCAGGTCAGAAGCAAAAGGAAGTGTCACCAGAGACACCCCCCAATATGTTGGATACAGTACCTCAGACTTCATCGGGCTTGCCCTGTGAGAACCAGCAGAAAAGCAAACATAATGGCGCTAGTCTTCCAGTAAAGAAATTACTTATGTTGGCAGAGTATAGGATGCCAGTTGTGGTAAGACTGATGATACCGGGTGGAAAAGAGGAAGGAAGGGGGTCTGCTTGCTCCTATCTCTTCAAGCACAGCAGGGAGGCAGCAGCAAACTATCAAGTGAATTCCATCGTGAAATTCTAGGTGATCAGTGGTACAGGTTCATGAAGTCAGCAAATATAGGGAAGGCAGGAAGACTCAATGGGTCAGAGAAACACTGGAGGTGAGGAGTGGGAGAAGGTAGATATTAAAAACAGGAGGAGGGGCGCCTGGGTGGCTCAGTCGGTTAAGTACCCGACTTCAGTTCAGGTCATGATCTCACAGTTTGTGGCTTTGAGCCTCGCGTCAGGCTCTGTGCTGACAGCTCAGAGCCTGGAGCCTGCTTCGGATTCTGTGCCTCCCTCTCTCTGCCCCTCCCCCACTTGTGCTCTGTCTCTCTCAAAAATAAATCAACATTTTAAAAAATGAGGGAAACTGAAAACAATAGCCAATGCAGAAACAATAGTGAGCCAAAGTTTGCTCAACCAAAAGAAATCAGGCTAAGAAAATTATGTAGGCAGTTTTACAAAAACTTCAAGTAACTGATATTAATCTTACAGAAACTGTTTCAGTGATCAGAAAATGTAAGAAGTCTACTTACCTCATTTCAGAATGCCAATATAACCGCAATACCACCACAGAATAGTAACAGTATAATAAAAGAAAACTTATATCTGTCTCATGAACATAGATTCAAAAATACTAAGTAAATAATGGCACATCAAATTCAGTATGTTTTTTTTTTCGGCACAGTTTTTAAAAAATTAATGAGAAGCGTTAATTCAGTCTTAAAGTTTCAGGTTTTTGCCAAAGGAAACAACTCTAAATTTTCAAAAATCAGGGAACTTCCCGTTTTTGCCAACTTGACCACAAACTCCATTCCATAGTAAGATCCAGGGAATATATTAAGTGCACGTAAACAGGTCCTTAAACCACTTGCCTAATGCTTCAGTCACCAGGTTCTTATACCACCAACGGGAAGGGCAAGAGGAGCATGACCCCTCCTTTAAGTACACTTCCTCAACACCTCACAGAACATGTTCACTTGCATACCATTAGTGAAACAGCCACCCCCAACTTCAAATGTAGCTGAGAAATGTGGTCTTTGTTTCAGGCAACCCTATTACCAGTTAAGTCAGCAGATCCCCTACTTAGATAGATAGATAGATAGATAGATAGATAGATAGATAGATATAGGCAGAAAATGGATAGAAACACGATAGTAAAACTGTAATTAAAAAAAGTTTCCACTGATAATAAATAAATACAAAAATACAAAATAAATACAAAAATCAGCCACAAAAAGTCTTTGGGCAAAGATAGAGATTATCAAGAAATAAAATAGAAAGTTTGAATAAGTAGAGAGATATACCATAGCCATGGATAAAATGACTCAGTAACACAATTTATTCTCACCATATTAATCAATAAATTTGAAGCAACTTCAAGAAAATTTGAGCTGGTTTTTAAAGAAATCGTCAAGCGAGTCATAAAAGAAGTATCCAGATATTAAATAATAATTAAGTTGAAAAGAAGTAGAAAAATAGACAATATAGTGGCAGAAAAAGATCTGAGCATACACAGAAACTTGGTATCTGGCAGTGAGGAAATAACATAGCATACAAATCAGTGACTGTGTTAGGTTTCTCCAGAGAAACAGAAGCAATAGGATCCATGTGCACACATATGTCTGTAGATCTATACACCTATATATCTACATGTGCATTTCTATTGAGAAAGAGAGAGATTGACTTTGAGGAATTAGCTCACATGGTTGTGGAGGCAGGCAAGTCCAAACCTTAGTAAGTAGGTAGGCCAGTGGGCTGGAGACCCATGGAAGAGTTGATGCTGCAGTTTAAGTCTGATGGCAATCTGCTAACAAAATTCCCTCCTCTTCTGGGGAAGTCAGTCTTTTTCTGTTAAGGCCTTCAACTGATTTGATGAGGCCCACCCACCTGCATTATGGAAGGTAATCAACTTTACTCAAATTCTACTGATTTAAATACTAATTTCAGATTTAAAAAGTACCTTCTCAGAAACATCTAGAATACTGTTTGGCCAAATTTCTGGGTACTTTAGCCAAGTTGACATATAAAATTAACCATCACAGTGGAATAAGAGCTATTGTGAATGTGATATTGGAAAAAATAATTATCTATATGAAAAAAAATTAGATCCCCACTTACTTCACTCCAAGAAATAATACTAGATGAATTAAACAGTTAAATGTAAAGCAGTAAAAATTTCAAACATTGAGAAAAAATATAAAATATTTTTGTTGCCCCAGAGTAGAAAAGAGTAGAAAAACACTAATTTGTGAAAATTTGAAACAACCTCTTACCTATCAAGGGGAATGGACTCTGAGCATGTCATATATTCAGTATTCATTTAATAGTTTATTACATAACAGCTATAATGAATGACCTCTAGAGCATGTATTACATAACAAGTACCAAAATAGATAAACCTCAGAAATAATGTGTAGTCTGATCCTATTTACACAAACTTTGAAAACATGCAACACAGTGTTATATACTACTCATGAGTTGTGTGGATATATGTATATGTAAGTGGAGTTAAGAATAAAAATGTGGATGACAATGGTAAACACCAATTTCATGACAGAGGTCATCCTTAATACATGAGGGAACGGAATGGGATCTGGGAGTGTGACAAGAAGTGCTTCACCTATATCTGTGATACTTTAAGAAACAATATGAGGGGCACCTGGGTGGTCCAGTGGGTTAAGTGTCTGACTTCAGCTCAGGTCATGATCTCACAGTTCATGAGTTTGAACCCCACATTGGGCTCTGTGCTGATAGCTCAGAGCCTGGAGCCTGCTTTAGATTCTGTGTCTCTGTCTTTCTCTGCCCCTTCCCCACTCACAATCCCTCTCTCTTTCTCTCTCTCTCTCTCTCTCTCTCTCTCTCTCTCTCTCAAAAATAAGTAAACATTTTTTTTTGTTTTTAAAAAAGAAACAGTGTGAAGCAAGGGGGGGCATAACAATATAAGGGGGACACAGGTGTTCTTTTGGCTATTCACTGCACTTGTTTGTTACACTTTGAATTTTCAAAATAAAAAATTAAGAATTTGCTAGTAATCTAATAATGCTGTCACAAAAAGGCCAATATCTGTTCCTAAAACATATTTTGGGCATCTTATACATGTAAAGTGGTTTCCTGACTTGGTAAAATGACTTCCATTTAGCTCACTCTGAATATCTTTAATTTCCGTTAAGTACAAATTCTAACACCACACACTTGTAGGTTCTTTTTTTTTTTTAAGAACATGATAGTTGTCTTTTTTCTTTTAATGTTTATTTATTTTTGAAAGCATGAGAAAGAGAGCACAAGCAGGGGAGGGGCAGAGAGAGAGAAGACACAGAATCTGAAACAGCTCCAGGCTCTAAGCTGTCAGCACCGAGCCTGATGTAGGGCTCAAACCCAGGAACAGCAAGATCATGACCTGAGCCGAAGTCAGACGCTTAACCAACTGAGCCACCCAGGCACTCCTGTAGACTCTTAAGAAATGCTTTTGTTGATATGAATTTAGAAACCTGTCGGTGAACAAAAATATAGGAAAGTGGTAAGGAAGAGATAAATAGCCATAATGTTTAGCCAACTGGAAGAAAAAAATATAGCTAGTGCTTTTCACAAAAATTTGTAGTATGTATTCATTTCATTTGTGCACACATGAACTGCTATAATTGGCATGTAATAAAATCTTGCTAATATTCTCCAGTTAAATTGTATGTGCTATGAATTAAAGCGATTGCCATTTTCACCTTTCAAATATTTGAATTAATACAGTGATATAATAAAAGAAAATTCAGCAAAACTTAGTTTCCTCCTATCTTCTTGCACAGACCTTGAGATTAACTTGTGCATATAATTGTTTGTGTGAAAACTATCAAGCGAGGCATCCTAGCAAGTAGAAAACCAACAGGCTGAGAAGTGAGAGACTCTTGGGTTCCATTCCAAGCCCTGCCACTTTCTCAATGTGTGACCTCACTTGGGAGATCTCCCCTATTGAGCTTCAACTTCCTTGTCTATAAAACGTAGATAATCACACCTTCCTTACAAGGTGAAGGATCAATATGTACACTCATGTGTGAAGTGTAAACACAGTCACAGCATGACATGACAGCAAGTTGGAGCAGTTACCACTAGCTTTAACATATGGCTGTGTATATTTCCACCCATATTTAAATTTAGCCATAGCTTTAATCCAAGGCAAATTAAGCACTGTCCAAGTGAAAAACATGATTTAGTCATTCAGAGTCCATGATTTCTAAGCAAACTTTAAAGGCACTTGGAAATATTGGAAAAAATGCAGCCACAGCTTATGCTAATTCTCCAATTTTGAGTAATAACTTTCACAGAAAGACTTGCTCATCTACAAATGGGCCATAGTGTGTGCATTGTTAGAAGCACTGAAGAAAACTAAATACTTTCAATTTATACACTCGTTTTCTTAAAGTTCTGCTCTCTACCAGTCTATATGTTTTATCACGTTCAGTGTGGCACTAAACATGGAGGAAGTCCCTGAGCTTTTCCTTCAAGGGAGAATTTGCTGCAAAACGTGCCAGTAGCTGAAAGCACCCAAGTGTGCCACCCTGTCCGTCAACTACAGTTTTCAATTCCAGCTGACGACGGAGCATGGAGGATGTGAGGGCCCAACTATTTCTGCCCAACGTGGTCCTTCTCTGTGGTCCGTCATTGCACCAGAGCTCTCTGTTGGTCTGGCCAAGACTTTCTTGGGGCTGCACCAGTGTGAGGCTCTGACCATACCTCCCTCCATCCTACTCCCAAGTCACAGGACTCACTGTGTGAGTACTATACTCCCATCCAAAGGCTTTCCCTGCCTACATCTGCTCTCTCTCACCTTTATCTTTCACCCCAGTAAGTCTCCTGTACTTCTTACTGTTTTAGTTTCTGCTTCCTGGAGGACCTGCACTGACATAAAGAGAAAATATTGTCCCCCCATAAGGAATTTATAATCTAGAATATAACACAAATTAGAAGATAATATAAATCTATATTATATATACATAATCTGTAATATAAATTATATTACTATGGAAACATGTAAAATTTAAAAGCACATTATGATCAGTCCACTGCAAAACAATTATAGCTCAATACCCACCGCCGAAAAAGCTAATAAAGTTTAATGACTTAATAGATACATTTCTTAGAGTCTTTCTGTCCTGCTTTCTGTTCTATATGTTCTAGGGACAATGGGAGAAGGTGGGGCAGTAATTCAGAGAAAAAATCCAACCTTTAATTATTAGATCCTACCATGGCTAGCAAGAACTGTAGCTATGGTTACTCTGACCAACAGTACCTGACACTATCCAGATCCTTTCCTTTTTGAAGAATTATAGGGTGTAATTGACTCTTCAATGCCAAGAGACCATTCTTGAGATTTATTGATGGCTAGTTGAATTGATACAAGTACACATAAGCAAGCTATAAAAGTAGTATTTGAGAAAAATATGGCAAGATATCCAACATATTTATTTATTTTACAAATATTTGCTGCACCTTGTAGGCAAGGCTCAGTGTTAGTGCTATGCTATTGGAGAGTTATAAAAATGAAGCAAATATGTATTTCCTCAAGGAGCTTAGGCTCCAGCTGGGTTATTCAAAATTATTTAGAGATTTCCTTTTTAAAGTCATACTTGCAAATTTGGAAATATTCAAAAAGCAAGGAAAAGTAGCCAGAAGAAAAATACAGAAAAAAAAAAATAAAGATAAATACAAGGCATTAATTTATTTAAAAAGGCAAAGATAAAATGCTCTGGGAATTCAGAATCAAAGGCAATATTTCCACCAGGGTTGAGAGCAGAGAAAGGGAGTATCATAGAAAATTTCACAGGGAAGGTGGGATTGAAGATGGGAGGGACAGGATTTGGACATCCAGCATAGACATAAAGCCATGCCCTGAAAAGAGAGGGAAACAACAATGTGAGGTAAACACAGCAGCAAGGACATGAGGAGCTCACTGGGGAGGTGGAGGGGGTACGGGGGGGGGGTGAGGAGGACATTAATTCAGGTTTTCTGGCACAAAGGATAAATTAAGACATATGGTGAAAAGTTGGGTTGGAGAGATAAGCTGAAGATGGAATTGGAAGGCCTTGAGTGATACACAGAGGCTCTTATTTTATATTTTACACCCCACTGTCAAGAAACAGAATGCTAAAACAAATGCACAAGTGTGATCTTTTACAGTAAGAATCAGCTCTGACTTTAGTGTCACAAAGAAACAAAACTTTCCACCCGTTTGGAAAAATAATTGCAATAAAGAACAAGTGACTTCGCCTGACTGAAGAGAAATAATGGTAAAGACCTATGCATTTCATTTAGTTAGGTTTGTAAATATGTATTCTACACCTGCTTTTATCCTAGAAAAAAAGTGTTTCAATATATTTCTCCATAAAAATTATAAAATTTTCATATCTGATGTCTGTGTGCACAAAACATAACATACTCGAAACTTCACTTAGCTTGGAGTAGGAGATTTAGGTTCTGTATTGTATCAGTTAGAAAACTTTGAGCTCCCAGTGAAGAAAGAAAGAAAGAAAGAAAGAAAGAAAAGGAAAGGGAGAAGAGGGGAGGGGAGGGGAGGGGAGGGAGGGGAGGGAAGGGAAGGGAAGGGAAGGAAGGGAAGGAAAGAGAAGGAAAGGGAAGGAAAGGGAGGAAAGAGGGAGGGAAGAAGGAAGGAAAGAGGGAGGAAAGAGGAAGGAAGGAAGGAAGGAAGGAAGGAAGGAAGGAAGGAAGGAAGGAAGGAAGGAAAAAGAGAACACAACTCAATTAGCTTAAGCAATTAAGATTACTGTTTTGTTTAACTAGGAATCCACGGCAGAAAGTTTCTGAAACCAGTTAATTCTGCAGCTCAACAACATCATCCATCACCCACTCTCACATGCACGTGCACATGCACTAGATTTCCATTCTTCTTTGCCATCTTCAGCATGCAGTTCCCTTTTAGGCTAGTGCCCTTCATGGTGACAAAATGGCTGCCTCAGTTCTAGGCATCAAATATCATTCAGCAATGTGTAGCTAAAGAAAGGAAGGTATGTGTTTACTTGCATGAGCCAGAGAAAAATTTTTTTAATGTTTATTTACTTTGAGAGTGAGAGAGAGAGAGAGAGCATGAGCTGGGGATGGGCAGAGAGAGAGAGGGAGAGAGAGAATCCCAAGCAGGCTCCTTGCTAACAGCACCCTGCCGTGGGTCTGGGTCCCACAAACCATGAGATCATGACCTGGGCCAAAATCCAGAGGCAGCACTTAACCAACTGAGCCACCCAGATGCCCTGAGCCAAAGAAGTTATACTGGAAGCCCTTCAACAATTCTTTGGCCAGTTACCAGTATGAGTTGACAAGACCCCTCTTAAGGCTGAGACCAATCAGGATTAGCTCTGGGGCAGTGACACAATGGTGGACACTTGAAAAATCAGAATCAGCTACCAAGAATGAAAGGTCTTAGGTTGGTGGCACCTGGGTAGCTCAGTAGCATCTGACTTTGGCTCAGGTCATGATCTCGTGGTTCGTGAGTTCAAGCCCCATATTAGGCCTTGTGCTGACAGCCCAGAGCCTAGAGCCTACTTCAGATTCTTTGTCTTCCTCTCTCTCTCTCTGCCCCAACGCCACTCAGGCTCTGTCTCTCTCTGCCTCTCAAAACTAAATAAACATCAAAAAAAATTTTTTTAGTAAATAAATAAATCTTTTTTAAGAAAAGAAAGGTCTTAGGTTGACAACCAACAATGCTTACTGTATAGTCTACCATTATGTTACTATATGACTGTGTATGGCAGTTAACATCTCTGAGCCACAATATCTTCATTTGAAAAGAAGGAATTTTGTAAGTTCCACATGTTACTTTTTTTCCTTTTTAATTTTTTTTGTTACTCTAGTTGACACACTATGTTATGTTAGTTTTAGGTGTACAACATAGAGATTTGAAAACCCTATACACACTACTAGGAATTTACCCAAGGGATACAGGAGTACTGATGCATAGGGGCACTTGTACCCCAATGTTTATAGCAGCACTCTCAACAATAGCCAAATTATGGAAGGAGCCTAAATGTCTATCAACCGATGAATGGATAAAGAAATTGTGGTTTATATACACAATGGAGTACTACGTGGCAATGAGAAAGAATGAAATATGGCCCTTTGTAGCGACGTGGATGGAACTGGAGAGTGTTATGCTAAGTGAAATAAGCCATACAGAGAAAGACAGATACCATATGGTTTCACTCTTATGTGGATCCTGAGAAACTTAACAGAAACTCGTGGGGGAGGGGAAGGAAAAAAAAAAAAAGGAGGTTAGAGTGGAAGAGAGCTAAAGCATAAGAGACTCTTAAAAACTGAGAATAAACTGAGGGTTGACGGGGGGGTGGGAGGGAGGGGAGAGTGGGTGATGGGTATTGAGGAGGGCACCTACTGGGATGAGCACTGGGTGTTGTATGGAAACCAATTTGACCATAAACTTCATATATTGAAAAAAAAACCCTATACATTATTCTCTGCTCACCATAAGTGTAACTACAATCTGTTACCATACAACGCTACTACATTCCCTATGCTCACCTTTCATCCCTGTGACTTATTCATTCCATGACTGGAAAGCTGGACCTCCTACTCTCCTCCACCTATTCTGTTTACCAACCCCCCCCCCCCCCACTCATCTCCTATCTGGAAACCACCAGTTTGTTCTTTGTGTTTTATGGATCTGTTTCTGCTTTTGTTTGTTTCTTCAGCTAAGTGGAATTAGCCACATGTTACTTTGAAATTTACTGTTAATTATCCCACATTAAAATTTATTTTTCTCTTCAAAACTTTTCTGTTTAGTTGTATTTCTTGTTTTTATTCTGACTGAAATTCAGTAAATTAGTGATTTAATGTTGCAAAGGATTTCAGAGAAAATTGTGATGAACAGCAAACAAACTAGTAAAAAAAAAAAAAGCATTTGCAATCCACACACAGAGAAGGGGCTGATTTCATATATATGTGCAAAAAATAGAAAAAGAACTCCTTCAAATGGAAAGAAAAAAAAGTTTAAAAATGGGCAAATTAGAGTGCCTAGGTAGCTCAGTTGGTTAAGCAACAAACTCTTGATTTTGGCTCAGGCCATGATCCCAAGGTCATGAGATTAAGCCCCGTGTCTGGCTCTGCACCAAGAGTGGAGCTTGCTTGGGATTCTCTCTCTTCCTGTTTGCCCCTCCCCCCGCCTCATGCTCGCTCTCTCTCTCTCTCTAAATAAATAAATAAATAAACATTCTTTAAAAATGTGCAATGTTCATGAAAAGACAGATCCTAAAAGAAGAAATACAAATGATTCTTTTTTAAAAAATTTATTTATTTATCTATTTATTTATTGAAAGAGAGAGAGAGAGAGGAAGGGGGTGAGAGAAAGGGAGGGAGAGAATCCCAAGCAGGCTCCACACTTCAAGCCCAGAGCCTGATAGGGGGTTTGATCTCACAACCATGAGATCATGACCTGAGCTGAAATTAAGAGTCACAGTCAGATGCTTAACCAACTGAGCTACCCAGTAGTACAAATGATTTTTAAGTACAAGAAAATGATGCACCCTTAGTCACAATGAGAGCAATGGTCATTAGAGCTACATTGTGATGCCATTTTTTACCCATTGGATTGGCAATGTTCCAAAAGTTTGGTAATGCCTTCTATGGGCAAAACTTCAAACACCAGGAACCACATGTATTGCTAACAGGACTGGAGACTGGGTTGACTCCTAGTGAGGATAAGTTGCCTGTAGCTTTCCAAATCACAAATGAACATGCCCTGACCCAGAAAGGCCAATTTTAGGGAATTATCCTGCAGATGTACCTTTGGTAATAAGATCATTCATCACAAATTTATGTTTTTTAAATATTGAAAAATCTAAGTGTTCATCAATAGGGGATTGGTTAAAAAAATATAAACTTGGCTGCATATGTACAGAAATGGTATAAATCTGAGGAAACCCAAAGAAAAAAGAAAGACTGAGGTGATGATACATACACTAAGGTGAAAATATCTCCAAGAAGCACAGGAAAAGAATGCCTGTAGTGTACTATTTCCTCAAGAAAGGGAGAAATAGCTTAGAAACAAGTTACACTGATTACCAATGTGGAAAGGAACTTGACAACTGGGGGCCAGAGTTGGGAGAAAGGTCTTTCTCACTGTAAATTATTTTCTATTTTTTGAGTATTTATATGTATGTACTGCCTATTCAAAGGTAAATAAAACACTTTTAATTTGTTATGATAGATGCTTTATAAATCTTAAAAGGTTGCTTCATACCTATCTTACCAAATGTTCCCAGTATTCATTAAGTTAAAAAAAGTAACCCAGAATATACATTTCTATCCAGGAAAGATACATTTTTTTTGCATTTAAAAAGTATAAAAATATGGGTCACCTAGTTGGTTCAGTCAGTTGAGCGTCCAACTCTTGATTTTGGCTCAGGTCATGATGTCACAGTTTGTGAGGCTCTGAGCTGGCAGTGTGGATTCTGCTTGGGATTTTCTCTCTCTCTCTCTCTCTCTCTCTCTGCACCTTTCCCTCTCTCTTTCTCTAAATAAATAAATAAACTTTAAATATATATATATAAATAAACCTCTGACTTAAAAAACAGTCTTTTGCTCACAAATTATTGATTGTTCCTAGGAACAATACATATGGGGTAGTTGATATTGGTTCATAAAACTATACATCTGGAAATCGATAATGTGTAGACATCCAAACTTCAGTATCCTGCAGTCAGCTGCTGTGGCAGCCATGTAGTCCACTCACAAAGAGAACCTTCAGGTCAGGAAAGTTGCCAATACATTTCCCTATCCACTAGTTCATCTACCAAAAGCCAGAAAAATATGACTTGACCCTCAATAAAGATCAACCCTAAGCTTCACTTGTATCACTAAGGAGACTGGAACTTTCTTAGACATGGGAATCAAGACTACAATGTAGGTGAGCATGAATAACATTTATTTTGAATACTAGGCAAAGAGAAACTCCCCTGACTTTCGTTATAGCAAGCTATTTGGAGAAACTCTAAAGCAGTGGGTGGCTTGTCCAGAACAGTCTTGTCAGCCACTGCCAGAAATGGAACTCTCATTCATACATTTCTGGTTGCACGCCAGCAGTGTAAGTTTTTTACTTCATATCCTTCATATCCTCCTATTTACAAATGAATTCATTTGTAAATTATCTGCATGTATTTCTTTAGTTATCAATTATATACATTATAAAACTTGCACAAGAAATAGCAATTTTTAAAAGATAAAGAGAAAAGTTCTAATATTTTCATCTCATACTCCAATATCATGCACCCCCTTTGGTGTGAACACTCTAACATAGGACATCAAAAATTAAGTAATTTGGCTATTTTGTCAAAATTTTCATACTATTAGACATCTTCTTTGTGAGTATAATTATAATTAATACCTGTACCTAAACAGATAAGATGACTTATTTGTCTAAAAATATTTCATGATCCTGAACTGCACAAAGAGCTGCATTCTACATGCTTTGAGTGAAATAAAGATTAAGAATTCCTTTTCCCTGCGCTTAACAAGCATAGAATTTGTAGGAATGTCGAAATCTACACTTTTATGTAAAATCCGTATTACTATGAAGTGATAACAACAGTCCATTCAAATGCTTTAAAGTTTAGAGGGCAGACAGAAGATCATCTCAACAGGTATCTACAAGAAAGACTCGACTAAATAGACTAAGTTACCTCTTGGCTCTGAATCATAAGAAGCTTTTCTTTTTTTTTTTTTTCTTTTTTTTTTTTTAAGTTTATTTGTTTTAAGAGACAGAGAGAGCATGTGAGCCTGAGTGGAGGAGGGGAAGAAAGACAGGGAGAGAGGGGGAATCCCAATCAGGGTCTGTACTGTCAGCTTGGAGCCCAACTTGGGGTCCACGCAGGGCTCAAACTCATGAACCATGAGATCATGACCTGAGCCAAAATCAACAGTCTGATGCTTAACCGACTGAGCCACCCAGGCACCTCCATAAGAATATTTTCAACTGATAAAGGATGGAGGCACAGAGGTTATTACACAGAGGATGGCAGGAGCAAAAGGGTATAATGTTGGGAAGTCTCCAAAGAACAAGGAGAGGTAAGGTGGAAGTGTGAACTGGGAGTCAGTTTGTAGAGGACCTCGAATCATTGACTAAGGATTTTTGGTGTTTGCAGGACACACATTAAGAAAGCTCTAGAAAGGATGTGAGGGAATTGAAGAATTCTAGAGTAAGAATTAGGACACCTGGTTCTAGTGCCACTTATATTTATTTAACATCAAGGACATTTCTCAATTTCTCCAAACATCATTTCCCTTCCTAGATGAAAGCTTCCTTCATCCCTGATATTCTATAATTCCTCAAGGACTTTTGAGCCTGCTTTGGCTTAGGCTGCTCTCCGGTTAAAAGTGTATCATAATAATCCAGAGGAAGGTCACCACTAATCCAGAGGTGGCCTACACTACAGAGGTGGCAATAGAAGAAGACAGTGGTGTCCACAGTAAGGGGGCACACACTTCTGTGCTACAGGCTTTACTCACAGAATTGTTCAAATGGGATTAGGAAGGAAGGAAGAATATGAATGATGTTGCCAAGATGTCAGTGGGTCATACTGAGTGATTGGAAACAGGGGGATGGGAGAGAGAAAAATGCAAGAGGATTAAAAGATTGTTATCTTATATTACCAATAGAATTTTAGCACCATTCACTAAGAGACTGGGAAATATATATATATATATTTTTGAAGGATATATATATATATATATATAATATATTAACTATATATATATTAACTATATATATTAACTATATATATTAACTATATATATATATATAAACTATATATATTAACTATATATATTAACTATATATATATATATATTTTGAAAGAGGAAGTGAGGACAGTTTGGGGCTTATTGAGTTTTTTTCTTAAGTTAATTTTTATTTATTTGGAGAGAGAAAGAGAGAGATCATGAGCAAGGGAGGGACAGAGAGAGAGAGAGAGGGAGAGAGAGATTCCCAAGCAGGCTCCACACTCAGCACAGAGCCCAGGGCTCAATCTCAGGGCTGTGAGATCATGACCTGAGCTGATACCAAGAGTCAGATGCTTAACAGACTGAACCACCCAGGCACCCCAGGGCTTATTGTGTTGAAGTGGGAGGAAGTTTGTCCAGGTCAAAATGTCCAGCAAGGAGTTTCCCCTAAGAAGGGAAAATTGAAAATAAAAAAATAATAAATAAATGTTTTCAAAGACATAGGAAAATTCTCAGAAAATGTTTTTAAGTAATATATATATATGTATATGTGTATATGTGTATATATACATATATAATATATATTTATAATATACATTTATATTTATTATACATATATATTTGGTGGCAATGAATGTTAATATGTGTTCACAGAAAAGTTATAAAACAGTCAAATTATTATCAGTTATTCAGTCCATATTATTACTATATGAGCAATTTTTATTCTTTATACCATTTTGGTATTCTTCCAGGTTTCCATGATAAACATATATTACTCTTAAAAACAGAAAGGGGAAATAGCTAAAAATTCAAAAATAAAATGATGATAAAGCCACTATTAAATCTAGATAAGACATTTTAAACATAAAGGCACCTGGGTGGCTCAGTCAGTTAAGCATCCAACTCTTGATTTCAGTTCAGATCATGATCTCACAGTTGTGGGATCAAGCCCTGCATCAGGCTCCATGCTGAGCATGGAGGCTGCTTGGGAGTCTCTCTCTCTCTCTCTCTCTCTCTCTCTGCCCCTCCCCTGCCCACACTTTCTCTCTCAAAATGAATAAACAAACACTTTAAAAAAAGACATTTAAACATAAATGTCTTTGAAAAAGCAGGTGTGTTTCATAAGTACTCATACTGACTAAAAATCACACTCAAAAAAAGTCCAATGGGGCATAATGTAAGAATCAATTATCTCAAGTCTTCAGAGTTCCAGTTACAAAGAATGAGCTATTTATTCTTACATTCCTGGTACAATCAAGCATATTCTGTCTTCTTCCATAACAGGTTTCTGTATACTTACAGGAGATAGAGAAACATATCCAGACATGGAGAAGACCTCTGAGGGAGAAAAGGTAACACTAAGTTTCAAGATAGAAAACCTGTGTTTAAAAATTACCGCCCCATTAAATTAACTCTATTATCAAGCATTAAAACTGAAACTTCAGGAGCACCTGGGTGGCTCAGTTGGTCAAGAGTCTGACTTTGGCTCAGGTCATGATCTCATGGCTGGTGGGTTTGAGTCCCATGTCCGGCTCTGTGCTGGCAGCTCAGAGTCTGGAGCCTGCTTCGGATTCTGTGTCTCCCTCTCTTTCTGCCCTTCCCCTGCACATGCTCACTCGCTCTCTTTCTCTCTCTCAAAAATGAATAAACAGTAAAAAAAATTTTAACTGAAATTCAATTTTAATTTTATGGTTAAAATATGTTAGAAACATCTTGTCCCATAACTCCTGACAAAAAAAAAAAAAAAAAGCTGTAACAAGTATAGGTGAAGTCTTAAGCTCTGAAGGAGACTCTTACTAAATTTAGAATTAAGCAATCTAATTTGTTAGGTCAAATGTAACGAAAGTATATAAAAAACAAATAAGTAAACTGGTTTTGTCTATTTAGACTCACATTGATGCTGACATTAACTATAATTAGGCTAGAGTAGAATTCAATAGATAGTCAACAAGACACAAAATTCTTGGATTCCTCTGAAATTGGTTAGTATTTTCCCTTCCTAGCTATTTGAAAGGAAGCCATGTGGGTTACAACAACTTGTCTGTGACATTCGTTTCTCCTAATGACAACTCTCCCACAGCCACTTGTATATAGGTAAAGACATAAATGACCCATGTGATATAATGAATAAAGAAAATAGTGACAGAAACAGTAGTCATTCCTTGTGTAATATTCAGGTAGGAAGTAGCTCAAGAGCTAGGTGCTCATCTAGAATTTCTTAGCCCAATGGAAGTGATCACTGGGTCAGCCTAGACTACTGGTTCTATATCTGGAGCACCAGAGTGATGTCCAGCTTGATAGTGAACCTAGCCTAAAATAATTTCTCAAAAAGAACCACTGCACCATAGTTGACTTTCTAATATCCTCTGCTTGTTATCCCTTTTGAGTTTTTCAAAACAACCATAGCACATTACAAGGAACATCAGTTTTGGAACTAAAGAGACCTGGATTTAAATCTCAGTGCTATCATATGTAATCACCTTACCGTATGATACTATACTAGTCATTTAATCACTTGGAACCTGAGTTTTTTCATCTATGAAAGAGGGGGTGAAATTCTACCACAGGGGATAATCATGAGAATTAAGTAAGATAGCAACTTACAAATGTTATAAATGTATCAACTTAATGCTAATGAAGCAAATGGTCATATATATATATATATATATACACACACACACATATATATATTCTTATACATACACACACATGTGCACACATACATATATACATATAAATATATATACAATATATTGTATTTTTTTAATATTTCAAATTGAATGCAACTTTTTCTTTTCAATACAAATCTAGAAAAGCCACAATTCCTCTCAAAGAGAGAGGTTTATTATAAGGAATTAGCTTACATGATAATGGAAGCTGAGAAGTCCCAAGATCTGAAGTGAACAAGTTGGAGACCCAGAAGTGCGGATCATGTAAGTCCCACTCCAAAAGCTGACAGACTCCAGACCCTAGGAGAGCTGATGTTTCAGTTGAGTTGGAGGCAAGAAGAGACTGATGTTCTAGCTCAAGCAGTCAGGGAGGAAGAGATTCCTCTTACTCACTGGAGGGGTAGCCTTTGTGTTTGATTCAGGCCTTCAACTGATTGCATGAACCCCACCCACATTAGAAAGGGCAATTTCTTTCACTCAGTCTTTGGATTCAAATGTTTGCCTCATCCAAAAACACCCTCACAGACACCCGGAATAATGGGCACCTTGTGACCCAGTCAAGTTGACACATGAAGTTACCCATCACTACAAAGTTCTAATGATTTACCAGGAACATTCATTCTCCTTAGACCACTGGCTCTCCCAGATATCATCTCCAGCAATGGCAGAAACACATGAGAACGTCCATTGCATGCAAAAGCACATTTGAGCATCTGTTCGTATCATGTCTGCTGACATTTGATTAACTAAAACAAGCCTCGTGGAAAGCTCAATGTTAATGGGCCATGGAAATATATCTACCTCTGGTAGGGGAAAAGTGCAAAGTCATGGAGCAAAGGGCTTAGATACAGACAATGGCAAAAATTGAGGAAAATAATGCAATTTACTATGGCACCCCAGTTCCTGGTACCTATTGGATATTCAACAAATGTTATTTGTGTGCTTTTCCTTTCCCTCCACTCCAGTTCTACTTGCTGTTTTCCAAGAATCTTCCCATTCCTTTTTGCAATGTTCTACATTGAATACAAATACACTTGACCTTGAACAATGCAGGGATTAGGGGTGCTGACTGCTCCCACCTCCACATAGTCAAAGATTTACATATGACTTTTGACTCCCCCAAAACTTAAGTACTAATAGCCTACTGGATACCAGAAGCCTACCATAAACAGTTGATTAACATGTTTTGTGTGTTTCATGTATTATATACTGTATTCTTACAGTAAAATAAACTACAGAAAGATAACGTTATTAAGAAAATCAAAAGGAAGAGCAAATACATTTATAACATTGTACTGTATTTATTGCAAAAAAATTCGCATGTATGTGGAGCCACACAGTTCAAACCCATGTTGTTTAAGGGTCAACTGTATAATATTTTTGAGAACTAAGATAAGGCCATTAATAAGAAAATGCTCTTTCACCCTATGATACGTTTCAGGTGCCAGGCAAGTTGCTTCTTTAACCCACAATGCCTGTTGATTCTTTTCCACAGGTGTTTCACAATCAGTTAGGAATGTACACTGTGTGTAGGTAATTTACATCCTATTCTTCAGCGTGCCCTACTTCACATTTGCTTATGTTGAATTTCACCTGCTCTTATTTTGCTCAATTAACTATGTTTGTTCCACAATTATCTAATCTATTTAGTATGTTCTGGAAGTCTTTAAAGCTCCTTTCTCATCTTTTCTTTGACTAAATAATTTATCTTCTGTTAACTGTCTTAACCATTCAGCCCTGCTTGTCAGAGAGGTCTTTGAAAATATGAACATTTCAAGTCCCAGTGTAGGAAGGCGAGGAGTTGTACAATTAATTTCTTTTCATGCTGTGACTTGCCTTTTTCACTTCCTTGTTTTACTAATCTCTCAACTTGTTTTTAAATCCATAATAGAATTTTAAGTCTCACTACAATTCTGCCAGTTGCTTCGTGTACTTCTTTATGGAACAAATATGAAGATCTTATCAAGATGTCAACAGTCACAGTTAATAACTCGAGACAATGTGAAAATCACTTATAAACAACTGAAGGGTTCATATGGAATGCTAACCTTTAGAAGCTAATGTTTAACATTAATGTGTATTTAACCCTTAAGATCTCTTATTTCAAAGGAAGAGCATTAATATCTATTGCTTTGTCTAACATCTATCAGGCACTGTATGGACATGGCCAGATACTTTATTTCAATTTAATTATCACCGCAATCTTACCAAATTGTTACTATTATATTCACTTTACCAATGAAGAAACCGAGTTAGTCTCAGTTTAAAGGATTTGACCAGGGTTGCCAGCAAAGGTGTGAATGTCCTAATGATTGATTCCAATGTCCACATTTTTTCTTCTAAACTTCCCTTAAAATCTCTTTCTCGGGGTGCCTGCGTGGCTCTGTAGGTCAAGCATCCGACTTTGGCTCAGGTCATGATCTCAAGGTTTTGAATTCAAGCCCCACATCAGGTTCTGCGCTGACAGCTCAGAGCCTGGAGCCTGCTTCAGATTCTGCGTCTCCCTCTCTTTATGCCCTTCCCCTGCTCGTACTCTGTTTCTCTCTCAAAAATAAACAAACATTAAAAAAATTAATAGTTCTATCTCATTCTTTCTTGTTCTATGACTCTTCATGATAAACAAAAATTCTCACTGTCCCATAGCAAAATTGAAAATTAAGTATTTCATTCCAAAAATAAATTGAAGCTATAGGACAATGCATCACTTTTTTCAAACTATGCTCTTCCTTTTAAAAATTATGATATGTATTACTGGGGGATATCCCCCCTTTCCATTTGAGAATCAATCCTTCATAATATAAAAACCAGTTATAAAAACTACTTCCCCCACACCTATCTGCAAATTCACTAGGCTTACCTATTGCTCTCCTTATACAGAATCTGCAAACATTGTGGTCATACATCCCTATTAGCAAAAAATTTAGCATATTCATCTCCAACATAAGTATATTGATTTATAAATCAGTAGCATGGGCTACTTTGATCTGTATGCTATATTTTTCAAAAGGTTTTTCTTATTTTTTAGAAACATTTTAATATCTCTTCCTCCACCTCAATGTGGGAGGAAGATAGTTAGGGCCCAGTGTTGAATTATAAGCTCCTCAAGGTCCTCAACAATATCTCATTTGCCTTTACCTGACTCTTCAAGAGCTGAACCATATTAGGCGTGGAATTGAAGCTTTTAAGATGAACAATGAATGACAGAGCTGACTTTTTTACATAAGATCAGAGCCAAGTCTTTATTGTGCTTCTCTAACTCCAAAATAATATCTTTAACCAAGGACACATCAGACCTTACACTCTTTCCCTAAATAATATGATTTTTTCCCCATGAAATGAGTCTGCCTTGACACCATGGCACTCGAATCTCCACTCAAGACGGAATGGCTCATAGGAAAAAGCACTGAAGCGAGACTTTCAGATTTGAGTTTCAGCTCTGTCACTGACTAACTTCATGCCTTTGTACACGTCACTCCAGCCCTTTGAGCTCCCGCCCTTTTTTTATTAGAAAAGCTTAAAATAATCATTATGAGTAACTCTGCAGCTGTACCAATTTAAATAGGAGAATGCTTGTGACTTTTGTCTAAGAGAAAAGTTATATTGTATATGCTTGAATATTTCTATGACTCCTTGAAAGGTTACTTGAACTAGTGTAATAATGAAAAGACAAATCCAAAAGCTATTCTTCCTTCTTCATAATCCTCGGTAAATAAGCAAATGATGTCTAGAGGTGAGTAAGGATGTGACTTGGTTTGATGTTCTGCTAGATCTAAACATACTAAGTGTTGCAAAAGATACCATCCTTCAGTGACTCCCACATAAACCCAATGTCTATAAATTCCATACTGTCCCCCTATGAAGCCTATCCATTTGGTGGACTCTAAGGAGAGATAAACACAATCAAATTAAAACTAATGAGTGATGCAATAAGAACCAAGTCATAAATTTATTTGTGCTGGTCTGTTCCTTTCTGGTCAAGGAATGGATGCAACTTGATTAAATTACAGAAATGCTATTATAGGGAAAGACAAATAAAAGAGAGTGGGGGTCAGGGAAGGAGAGAGTCTTAGAATAGCTGAAAATTTCCATTTCAGAAGAAATAACATTTATTTATATAATTAAATATATCATATATAAATCATTCTACTGGACACACATCTTATCTAGAAATTGCCTCTTGGAATTTTATCAGACTGATGTTTCAAAAACCACACTAATATGAAAGACTGAAATAAGTTACACTGTATAAATGGAAAATGCTTCCATCAAATGGCAATTTTCTGTCAGAGATCTGCCCTTTATCTCTTGAATTAGATCTAGTTGCCTTTCAAGCATTCTTATCAGAGACTGAAGCAATCACAATACAAAAGAGAAAGTTTAAATACTCTAGAGTTTCACAAAGCAGGCCTCTGACTTCCCCATGTTTATTACTTTGACAGAACGTAAAGTCACATGCAGAATATAGGTAAAATAAAAGAGGGTAAATATTAATGTGTATTCACAGGCACAACAATAGAATCCTTAATTTTTTCTCTTACTCAAGGAACTCCACAATCAAATGTTCTCTGTGAGAAAGGCTGCTCACTGCACAAACTCTTGGAAAAGCAGATGGGGAAAGTCTTTTCCTAAATTCTTGCATTTTTCACAGAAATAGTTCAATTGCTTTTCTTCTATTCTGTTAAAGTGCCTCCTACCGCAGATGTAAGAGTACCACTGCCCAAAGCCAACATTCGGTACCTACTAACAGCCAAGAACTTTCAGTACATCACTTGAGCATGGATAAGTCAGTATTGTTCTCTTTCTACAGCTGAGTAAGTTGAGGCTCAGAGGAATTCAATAACTTGACCAAACCCAAACAGCCAGCAAATGTCCAAGGTCTGTTTATCCCAAAGCTCACTCTATCATGCTAGTATGTGGACAGCCTGCTGATATTCTGGATGCTCCAGTTTTGTTTTCACCTAAGCAATGGTGGAATAAAACAGAAATTCTTCCAAGTATCCCTGTTGTCTCATACAAGATTAATCCTTATTCTCGATTTGACTCTATGTTGTGGATATTTTTTAACATTTCAAATTGAACACAACTTTTTTCTTCTAAAAACAAATCTAACCAAGCCACAATCCCATAATTAATCATGGACATACATAAAGTTTAAAACCAGAAAAAAATGTATTACCCAGATGTTTAACGAAGACTATTGTGAATAGTAACACTTCTTACTATAGTAATAACTTTCTCCTTAGGAACTTACAGTGTATCCATATCTATCATCGCACTGCTTACAACATCTTTCTACAAAATCTACTTACCACATCTCACGGTTAGTCATAGTTTCCAAAGACTGCTTTATCTAAGCTACTTCATTCAAAGATGCAGGAGGAAAGAAAGACTTATCTCATTATCTTAGCCTTAGAAAGGGATTTTCCTAAGTAAAAACAGAACTGAAGGATGAACAGTGTATGCTCTAGTTGAATATAACTCTAACCATCCCTATAGCCCTGTGGCTTTTCACTAAGGAGTGCTTCTTTCCTTTCTGATTCTGCTGCCTCCTCACCCTTTTCCTTAAAGAAAATTAGGGCTGAATGCAGAATCACAATCAAATGAGCTTCTCCATCTTTCTCACAGCATGCAACATACTACACACAGGTGCATACACACGCACATGCTCACTCATTTTATTTTCTTATTTGTGTATTAGAAAAGCTGCAATATGTCTTTCCTTACTAAAACTGGGTGAAGATGCAAGCCCAGGCAAATAGAGCTTATCATTTTCTCTGGGATTCCTTAAGTTTTGAATTTCTCACAATTTTATTTTTTTTTTAAACTAGTGAGTAAAGCAACACTTACAATTATACAGAAAAAAAGCAGGGTAGAGGGGTGGGTGGCAGTGCTTATATCTATGCCTTTAAACAGAATCAAACTAGTCATCAGACGCTGAACTTGATAATGAAATTCGCCTCAGGAAGTTTCATATGTACTCATTCAACATGCCCTTAGCCAGCTTAAACGTAAATTTCCATGGCATATAATAGATATTCGCTGCAAAAAGGGTTAGAATAAGATATCTTCAGTCTCAAACATAAGTAAAATAACACTAAGATCTACTCCAAATGCACAGTGTGGCCCAACTGTTATGGTTCAGAGTTACCTGGCTAAGAGGCTGTGTTGCTCTCCCCAAGCTGGTTAACAGGTTCCCACATGAATTAATGCTGGATTTTCACCACTCATTATGTTATTATCATGCAGAATAACACTGATGCAAATTACCTACCCTGATACCAACTCATCAAGGAATGTTTGCTCTTAGGAAGAAACATGTAATTCATCCATGTGCTAAAAAGCTGTCCCTGTGCTTGAAAAAGATTCTTACAGAAAGGAATGCAATCCATTCCAAAACTGGAAATAAGACTCATAACTCGGTCTCCAATTTTTCTCTGGAGAAAGATATGAGTTTAGAAGTATCTTTATTACTTCTCTTCCAGATACGTATCAAACAGGATTATCAGAAAGAAGGTGGCATACAGGCCTCATAAGAGGGCTGCAGAATTTCCCTGATTTGTATTTGTCATTGTCATTATTGCAGATGAGTTCACTGACAATACACAACTCCTCTCTACAAGATACAAATGACGCTGGGCAGAGCCACGCCCATTTCCCCAAGACTTGTGTTAGTAGGCTAGGACCGCATGACGAAGTACTACAGACTGGGTGGCTTAAACACCAAAGATGTATTTTGTCACACTTACAGAGGCTAGAAATCCAAAACTCAAGGTGTCATCAGGCTCTGTTCCTTCCGAGGACTGTGAGGGAAGGGTCTGTTCCAGGCCTCTCTCCCTGGCTTATCGATGGCTGACTCTCCCTGTCTCTCTTCACCTTGTCGTACCTCTGTGTGCATCTCTGTGTCCAAATTTTCCTTTTTTATTGGGACACTAGTCATATTGGCTTAGGGCCCACCCTAATGACCTCATTTTAATTTGATTACTTCTGTAAAGATTTGATCTTCAAATAAGGTTGCATTCTGAGATACTGGAGTTAGGACTTCAACATATGAATTTGGAGTGGATGCAATTCCACCAGTAACAAGACATTACCACCTAAATGTTGTGCACATTTTAAGAGGACCAGTGCACATTTTATGCAGTAAGTTACTGATCTTGATTATCACCAAATATTAAGAAGAGGCTGATGTAGATGCAAAAGATTCAAATAGCATGAGGGCCCAAAGTCTGCCCTCAAAAACTAACCAATCTAATTTAGGAACTGGATATACACACAAGATAAGTAATAATACAATATGCTTGTGATGAACACTAAAATTTTACAAACTGAATGGCATTCTTGCATTTCCTTTTGATTTTAATCATGCATTTACCAGTACAACCAAATGTGACTTGTTTGAGCAACCATGGCAGCAGCTGCAGCCATGACTTAATCAGAGTGAGTAGAAGCCAAATACAACCAGAAAAAGCACCTGGAAATTGCTTATAGGTGTAATAGGCTAGTATCAGAGCTCAGTGTACCATAATTTAGCAGCAGAACCCTATTACTTGTTTAACTGTTCTGGATGCTAGTTGCTATACATCAGCTAACAGATAATGCCACCTGTTACCTAGGTCATTTTAGTTAATTTCCCAACACTGAGAGATGTATTATAAATTTACAAATGAGGACACCGAAATGTAGGATCTCTTAGCTGACCCAGCCAAGGTTGTACCAAAACTTGGCAGTAAGGGTAAGTCTAGATCTTGGGTTCTTTCTGCTTCTTCACACTGGTCTGCTCCACATTAAGTGAAGGTAGAGGATGCAAACTTTATTGGATCAGTTTATTTTGTGCAGGTTTTCAGCTCATCTGTACCTGATCCGGGCAGCTGTCTCATACATGTGTTTTGTGGGCCACAAGGCCTATCAGTGAAAGGCTGTGGGTGAGTGAATAAAAACAACTCAAAATTAATGCTCTTCCATTTGGGGTCTATCTTCTCACATGAAAAATGTATTTACAAATTATATTATAGATAGCCAACTCAAAAACTGTCATTCTTTAGGACTCCTTCTGTTCCCACAGCCTCGATACAGAGTTTACAAATCTGTTGCTATAGTTTCATGCATTCACACAAGAGATACCTACTTTTCTGTGTCTTATTCCTCCTGACTGTAAGGAATAAATGTAGGATCAGAGTATTTGCAGAGTAGAAGAAAGAGAACAATACAATAGAGCAGTCATTGAAGTAGTTGAGTTTACATACACGTGATTCTCGAACTAGAGGAGTCATGTTCCTGGGGAGACCTCAGAATCACCTGGTGTGATAGACTATGTCCCAAAATGATGGCACGATCCCTCACATCCCCCATGACCTTTCACAAATGTGATTGTACCCTCCTCTTATCAAAATGTGTTGTCTATTTTCCCTCCACTTGAAGTTTGGACTGGCCTGTGACTTACTTTGACTTTGGTGCTTTGTGAGTTTTGGACCTATGTCTTAACAGAACTTACAACTTCTGTTTTAACATTCTTGGAACCAGTACACTATGTAAAGAAGCTAGGGCTAGACTACTGACTGACAAATGGCCGTAAGAATATTCTCAGCCTTGGGGGGTCTGGTGGCTCAGTCGGTTAAGCATCTGACTTTGGCTCCGGTCATGATGTCGCAGTTTGTGAGTTCGAGCCCTGCGTGGGGCTCTGTGTTGACAGCTCAGAACCTGGAGCCTGCTTCCAATTCTGTGTCTCCCCTTCTCTCTGCCCCTCCCCTGCTCGTGCTCTCTCTCTGTTTCTCAATAATAAATAAACATTAAAAAAAATCTTCTCAGCCTTCTAGACATCCTTCCTCATCAAGGCCCCCAAACTGATAGTGTGGGTGAGGCCATCTTGGACCTTCCCATCCAGCCCAGATGCCAGTTGAACGCAGTGACCTGAGAGGCCCAGAGAAGACTAGTAGAAGAACCACTATACAAACCCACAAAATCATAAGAAATATAAGAAATTAAATAGTTCACTTTTTTTAAAACCACTCAGCTGTGGGGTAGTTTGTTATACAGAAATAGAAACCTGAAAAACTTGAGAGTTTTCCTGAAATATCCATGCACCCTAACTCACTCTCTTGGACTTGATTCACTACCCAATTTCATAGGAACTTAAGACTTATCAGGTGAGAATCAATAACATTTCTTGTCCTCCAGCTGTTCAAGTGAAGATAATTAGTCATAGTACAAACCAGCTTGTGCTAAGTGCCATAATTAAGGAACATAAGAATTTTGTACTTTATTAGAAGTGCACCTCACTCTGATTATCAAAATAAAAATTGAGAATGTCTGTTTTAAAGAACCATTAAAAATGATTCTCATTCAACAATAAAAAAGCAAACAACCTGATTTTTTAAAAATAATAAGCATTTGGTGATAATGTGGAGGAAGAGGAACTCACATGCACTGTTGGTGGGAATGCAAGCTGGTGCAGCAACTGTGGAGAACAGAATGGATGTTCCTCAGAAAATTAAAATGCAACTACCATACGATCCAGTAATTCCACTACTGGGTTTTACCTAAAGAAAACAAAAACTCTAGGGGCACCTGGGTGGCTCAGTCTGTTAAGTGTCTGACTTCAGCACAGGTCATGATCTCACAGTTCCTGAGTTGCAGCCCCGCGTTGGGCTCTGTACTGACAGCTCAGAGCCTGGAGGCAGCTTCGGATTCTGTGTCTCCCTCTCTCTCTGCCCCTTCCCCACTCACTCTCTGTCTCTCTCTCTCTCTCTCAAAAATTAACAAGTGTCTTTTAAAATTTTTAAAAAGAAAGAAAAGAAAAAGAAAAACTCTAATTTGAGAAGATATATGCACCCTATATTTTATTGCAGCATTATTTACAGTAGCTAAGATATAGAAACAACCTAAGTGTTCATGGATAGATGAATGGATAAGGAAGATGTGTTTTATATATCTACAATGAAATTTTACTCATCCATAAAAAAGAATGATATCTTGCTATTTGCAACCATACAAATGGACCTACTGGGTATTATGCTAAGTGAAATAAGTCAGAGAGAGAAAGATAAATACCATATGATTTCACCTATATGTAGAATCCAAAAAGCAAACCAAATGAACAAACAAAAACACACAAAGCAGATTCTTAAATACACAGAACAAACTGGTGGTTGCCAGAGGAGAGGTGTGCAGGAGGATAGGTGAAATAGATAAAGGGGATTAAGGAGTACAAACTTCCAGTTATAAAATAAACCATGGAGATTAAAAGTACAGCATAGGGGATATAGTCAATAATATTGTAATAACATTATTGGTGATAGATGGTGACTACACCTATCAAAAAAAAAAAAAAAGACAAAGAACGTGAATAAACATTTCTCCAAAGAAGATATACAAATTTCCAACAAGCACATGGCAAGATGCTTAACATCACTAATTATAAGGGAAATGCATGGCTTTCACCCATTAATATGGCTATTATCCAAGAAAACCAGAAAATAACAAGTGTTTACAAGGATGTGAAAAAATTGGAACCCTTGTGCACTACTGGTGGGAATGTAAAATGGTACAGTCACTATGTAAATCAGTATGGTGGTTTCTCAAAAAATTGAAAAACTACTATATGATCCAGAAATTTCACTCTTAGGTATATAACCAAAATAACTGAAAGCAGGGACTCAAAATGGATTTTGTATACCCATGTTCATAGCAGCATGTTCACAACAGCTAAAAGGTAGAAACAATCCAAATGTCCATTAACAGATGAACGGTTGTGGTATATACATGCAATGGAATATTATTCAGCCTTAAAAATGAAGTAAATTTTATACATTATATGACATGAGTGAACCTTGAAGACATTGTGCTAAGTGAATTGTTGAGAATTGCTACATTAAAATACTGGAAATATCACCATTATAATATGGAGAGGATCACTGTAATTACAAAATCATATTTTCATTCCTAAAGACCTTTTCAAGTTACTAATGTAATCATTTCATTGAAGCTATATACAGATGCTGTTGAAAACTAAAGCCTACCTATTCATTTATTCATTCTGGGGTTGGTATAATTTTAGGAATAAAGTCTAGGGGCACCTAGGTGGCTCAGCTGGTTAAGCGTCTGACTTTAGCTCAGATCACGATCTCACAGTTTGTGAGTTCAAACCCCACGTTGGGCTCTGTGCTGACAGCTAGCTCAGAGCCTGGAGCCTGCTTCACAGTCTGTGTCTCCCTCAATTCTCTGTCCCTCTCTGCTTGCACTGTCTCTCTCTCTCTCTCTCAAAAATAAATTGAAAAAAATTTTTAAGTCTTACATAAATTGGGTACCATCACACAGTCTTTTATATCATGTATAATTAATGTCACCCTTACATTCTTTCCTACAGTCAGTTCCCAGTTCTGAATTGGTTTCTGTCTCCCATGAGCTTTGTCCAAACTGGATCCAGCAGAACTGCCTAAATATACTAGACTCTGGAAAAAGAGGGGTTGATATCATGTCCACTCCTGAGCCATTCATTTGGCCTTTGTCTTTCCTCATCAAGATCTTATCTCTATCACTCTCCAATCTGATCCATAGTTTGCTGGTGACCTTTAGAGTACCTGGGTACTAATCCCCCTCAAAGACAAGCACAGTCTCTGTGTGGGTATCCATGGTGAGCTGAACCAGGTACAGGCCATATTTCCCAATATTTTCATGTACCTCATCGTTCTCCACCATGTAGGGCTGAATAGGCATATCATAAATAACTGAGAATTGGGGAAGCTAAATGAAATAACATTGCAGCACTGAAAACAACCAGAAAGAGGATGATAGACATTCCTAGTCTCAAAAACCTCCAATGATGTGGAGTAATTAGAACTCTAGTAGGAGAGCAAAATGATACAGCTACTTTTGAAAAACATTTGGTAGCTTCATATAAGATTAAGCAAACATTTCCAACGAAACCCCTAAATTCACTCTTACATATTTACCCAAGAGAAATGAAAGCCTATCTTGAAACAAAACTCTATTCACAGCTATTCATAATTTCCAAAAACTCTAATGCCCTTCACTTGTAAATGGATGAACAAACTATAGTATATCCTTAGCATGGAACACTACTCAGCAATTAAAAGGATCAATCTGTTGATACATACAATAACATGGATGAATCTCAAAAGTATTATGCTAGGCAAAAGAGGTCAGGCTAAAAAGTCTACACATTCTAATTCCATTTACATGACACTTTGAAAAAGGCAAACTCTAGAGACAGATCAATAGTTTTCAGGGGCTGGGGATGGAGGAGAAATAGACTATAGGGAGGTACTAGGAAATGTTAGGGTGGGGTGATAGAATTGCTCTGTATCTTGATTGTAGTGTTGATTACATGACTGTTGCACTTAAAAAATTCTTTTAACTATCCATTAAAATGAATGAACTTTATCTTATATAAATTATACCTGAATACTTAAAAAAAATAAAAACTTTCCAGACATGGCAGTGACAATGGGCTTTATATCCCCAATATGTATCACCATGACTAAAATACAGCCAGTATTCAAATAAAATAAACATCTTCTGGCAATACACCAGGATTTCTTACTGACTACCCATTTCAGCTGGCTCAAGCTGCCTGTCATGTCTGCTCTCTTCTCTCTGCTTTCTCTTCTTGCACTCTTCTTTTTCCCTACTTCCCCAAATTCCTATTTTTTTCTTATATTCAAGTGTTTACCTATTTCATTTTTAAGATTTAATTATTATCCCCATTACCCTGAATAGTGCCTTAGAGCAAGAGGTCAATAAATATTTTTGAGAAAGGGAGGGAGGAATGAAGGGAGGGCAGAGAGAAGAAGGAGAAAAGGAAGAAAAGAAGGAAGGAAGAGGAGGGGAAGAGGTCTTCCAACCTTCACCCTCAGGACCTTAGTTTCTATCTTCAATAAGCTTATAGAGAGTTTTTTTTTTCCCTCCAAACAAATTTCCATTCCAAAGAACATTTGTGCAACTGTTAAAATAACCTTTCCACTCTTACAAACACAAAGATGCACACACACATACATTTGAATTTTACTTTATTTTTTAATTGAACATTCATTTGTAACTTTTATTTTATTTTGATTTTTTAATGTTTATTTATTTTATTTTTAATTTTTTTAACGTTTTATTTATTTTTGAGACAGAGAGAGACAGAGCATGAACGGGGCAGGGGCAGAGAGAGAGGGAGACACAGAATCGGAAGCAGGCTCCAGGCTCTGAGCCATCAGCCCAGAGCCCGACGCGGGGCTCGAACTCATGGACCGCGAGATCATGACCTGAGCTGAAGTCCGACGCTTAACCGACTGAGCCACCCAGGCTCCCCTTTAATGTTTATTTTTGAGACATACAGAGAGACAGAGAGACAGAGCACGAGCAAGGGAGAGGCAGAGAGAGAGAGAGAGAAACAGAACTTGAAGCAGGCTCCAGACTCTGAGCTGTCAGCACAGAGCCCGACGCGGGGCTCGAACTCACAAACTGCGAGATCATGACCTGAGCTGAAGTTGGATGCTTAACTAACTGAGCCACCCAGGTGCCCCTGAATTCTTACTTTAAACATGTATGTTTGTGAATATAATTTTGATATATCATGTATTCATTAAAGAGCCTATAGGAGAGACCAGAAGTAATAAGTTTTTACCTTCAAAAGTTAGAAAGATGGGATATAGGATCTTGAAAGATAGTAGCAGAATGGCCAACAAGGTATTTCATCAATATATACACATCTAAGAGGACCTCTTTTGTTTTCTAGAAGTACTAAATATAATAATTTTATTGGATGAATAATAGATTAAGATAATGTGGTAAGAGAATAAAGAAGTAATTCTGGTAAACTGCCTCAATTTCCCACATGCAGATGGAGTCATACAAGGAGAATAGTTCTGAGAAGACTCAGATAGAAGCACATAGAAGATATTAACTTTGTGCAGAATGCCTTTCTAACATATATCCCATCACACACCATGACTAGGGAACTTCCTGGCAGAAATGAAAAGGACACATCTATGCCATAAAGATAATGGGTAATATAAAGGATATATTCTTATATAGTTTGTTATCAGTCTATTCTTAATCACAGTGGAGAAATGAGATCTAGGTTGAAATGAAAAATGAACAAATGACCAATCTCTGTCCTTGGAGCTGAAAGTTTAGGAAGGAATTGCACAACAACAAATAGTGACTGTCCAATATACTTGGGGTAATAGTGACATGTATGGAGAACCACGAGAATATAAGAAACGGGGGTGATCCAGGCAATCAAAGAAGGCCTAAGAGCAAAGATATCTGGGGTGGGGGGAGGGCACACCTGGCTTATCATTTAAGCATTCAACTCTTGATTTTGGTTCAAGTCATGATCTCACAATAGTGAGATCAAACCCCATGTTGAGGTCTGTGCTGGGCATGGAGCCTCCTGGGGATTCTCTCTCCCTCTCCCTCTGACCCTCCCCTACTCACTTTCTGTCTGTGTGTCTCTCTCTGTTTCTCAAAAAAGAAAAAAAAATAGGAGAAGAGATATTCAGGTTTTTTATTTGGTTGGTTGGTTTATCTTGTATGTGATAATAACTTTTAAAATTTGCTCTCAGTAACTTTCAAATATGCAATACAATATTATAAAGAGTTTTATTTTTAACAAAAATCTTAGGCCATAAAGCAAATGTAACTTGAAGACATGTGATACCACTTCACACCCACTAGGATGACTAGAATAAAAAACACATATTATAACAAGTGTTGATGAGGATGTGGAGAAATTGAAATCGTCATACACTGCTGGTGGGAATTTAAAATTTTAAATGTTTTTGAAAACAGTTTGGCAGTTCTTCAGAAAGTTAAACATGAAGTTACCATATGACCCAGTGATTTCACTTAACAGTATATAAAGAGAAATGAAAACATATGTCCACACAAAAACTCATACACAAATATTAATAAAAGCCAAAAAATGAGAACAATCCAAATGGTCATCAATTGATGACTGGATAAATAAAATATGGTATGTCCATGCAAAGGAATATTATTTGGCAATAAAATGAGGTTTTCATAAAATATGGATGAACCTTTAAAATATTATGCAGAATGAAAGAAGCCAGGAGCTGCTGGAAGGGAGGAATGGAGAATAACTGCTAATGAGCATAGGATTTCTTCTGGAGTGACAAAAATATCCTAAAATTAATTAAGAATGTAAATAAAAAACCATTGAATACTTTAATGAGTGTATTTTGTGTTATGTGAATTATATCTCAATAAAGCTACAAAAATTTCTGAAGAAAATAAGACAAAATCAACGTTTCTTAATCCTTGGTGGGGAAAGGGGAGGTGGTGAGAGGAGAGCAAGGTATCAATTTAAGTTCATCAAAGGAAAACATAGGAAGGGAACTCCAGGATAGAGAAGAGCGTGATCCAAGGCATGGGAGCATTAAAAAGCATGTTGTACTGAGGGATTCGCAAGAAATCCGGTATGGTTCTAGATGAGTATACAAAGTGTGGAGTGATAAGGGCTAAGGCTGGGAAGGGCTTTGTCTATTTGGTAAATGAATTCCAAATTTGTCTTGAAGGTAGCTGAGAACAACGCAAATGAAGTGTTTGTAAGCAAGAGAGCAAGTCATGTTTTAGGAATAGTTTTCTGGCATGTGAAGTACACTGTTGAGGCAGTGACTAGAGGCACAGAAACCAGTGGAGGGCAGCTATAATAACCTGCATGACAATTGTCAACAACTTGACACTGTGATAGTGGTTGAACGGAACAAGGAGGGAAGTTTGTGAAAGTTGGTAATGAAAAAGTCAAAAAGACTTGAAAAGTCACTTATGATGCTTAGACTTCTAGGTTGACAGAATAGGTAGATGCTGATATCAGTTTTAACCTTTATAGTAAAAACCAATAAAAAACGAATTTAGGATGTAGTGTCCATGAAAGTGCAGTAGGGAGATCTCCTGCTTCAGGGAGAGGAATGACTGAGGACTCCAGGGGCTCTGAATCCCCCACTGCGTGAGCACCAAGGCTGTGCTTTCCCCCAGACTCAGCCAATAACTGATGTGGTAGGAATACTAAGGCAGGCCCCTCCTTGCAATATGTGAAACTCCTCTGACAGGCAAATTTGACTTAAGAACTTCTTGCTGCAGCTTTCTTAGAAGTGTGCTGCAACCTGAGGTTCAGCCTGTCCAGTCCTTTTCCTGCCATCTCTCCTTCACAGAGGTTAGACCTGCATTGGGCTGGTAGCTCTTTCAGCCTCTTCTAGCCTCTTCCAGCTCTCTCCCAGCTCTCCCTCACTGGTTGCTAATGACTGAATGTTTATGTCCACCCCACCCCCCAAATTCACATGTTGAAATTGGAACCCCTAATGTGATGGTGTTAGGAGGTAGGGCCTTTAGAGGGTGATTACATCAGAAGGTGGAGCCTCATGAATGAAATTAGTGCCTGTATGAAAACCCCCCCGAGACCTCCCCCACCCCTTCTTCCATATGACAATACAATGAAAGGTGGACATCTGCAACCCAGAAGAAGCCCCTTACCAGAAGCCAACCTGCTGACAACCTGATCTCAGACTTCCAGCCACCAGAATTATAAGAAATAAGTCTCTGTTGTTCGTAAGCCACCCCACCTATGGTATTCTGTTACAGCAGTCCATGCTAAGAAAGAAGTCAGTACTGAGAACTGGAGATGCTGCTGTAACAAATACCCAAATGTGGAGGTGGATTTGGAACTGGGTAACAGGTAGAGCCTGGAAGAGCTTGCAGGTGCATGCTAGAAAAAGTCTACATTGCTATGAATAGACTGTTAAAGGTGATTGTGGTGACAGCTCCCAAAGAAAAGAGGACAGCTGGACAGACAACATCCACTCTCTTAGGGAATATCTAACTAATCATGAACAGAATGTTGGCAGAAATGGGGACAGTAAAGGCCATTCTGATGAGGTCTCAGACAGAAATAAGGAACATATGGATGGATAAAAGGGAATCCTTTTTTATTTTTCTTTTAAAATTTTTATTTCAATTCTAGTTAGTTAATGGGGGATCTGGGTGACCCAGTTGGTTAAGTGTCCAACTTCAGCTCTGGTCATAATATCACGGTTCGTGAGTTCAAGCCCCATATCAAGCTATGAGCTGACAGCATGGAGCCTGCCAGGAATTCTCTCTCTCTCTCTCTCTCTCTCTCTCTCAATAAATAAACAAACTTAAAAAATATTCTAGTTAACATACAGTGCAATATTGGTTTCAGGTATAGAATTTAGTGATTTATCACTTATATATAACACCCATTGCTCATCACAACAAGTGCCCTCCTTAATCCCCATCATCCATCTAGCCCATCCTCCACCCATCTCCCTCCATCAACCCTCCATTTGTTCTCTCTCTTAAATAAAAGGTAATCATTGTCATAAAGTGGTAAAGACCTTGGCTGAATTGTGTTCGTGTTCCAGTATTTGGGGGAAGGTAGAATTTGTGAGCAATGAAATTGGATATTTAGCTGTAGCAATTTCTTAAGCAAAGTGTTGAAGGTACAGCTTGGCTCCCCCTGACTGCTTATAGTAAAATGTGAGAAAGGAGAAATGACTTAAAAATGGAATTGGTAACCAAAAAGGAACTAAAACTTAAAGATTTGGAAAATTCTCAGCCAATGGATATTGCAAACACTTGCGATAGCATGACAGAAAGAGAAAACTAAGGGTGTGGCCAAGTAACCACTTTTGATAAGTATGAACCACAGATCTAGTCCCCTATCTCAACAGAAGCCAAGTGCTATTCTACAAATGGAAAAATGATTCCAAAGGCAATTCAGAGAGCATCAGAGTTTCCAAAGCCACCATGGTCCCAGAGTGTAAGAGTGGGGATGAGAGGTGGGGGGACAGGAGGAGCTGAGTAATTTCAAAATCAAAAGACTGATGCCTGTGGGACCTCAATGTGCATGAGTTGCCCAGTGCTGCCTCACATCACAGCCTCCACTCTCTGCATTCCAATGGCACAGATCTGGAGGCCCTGGTGCAGCACAGGCTACTTTGGCCACCTCCATAGAGGGTGTAGGCAGCACACTCTGGCAACCTCCATGTAAGCCTGGGAAGCAGGCCTTCACCTGGATTTCAAGGGACAAGGCTTTCCAACAGAGCTTCTGGCTTAGGACCCCAACCCAGGAGAGCCCCAGGCCCAGGCAGGAAGCTGCTTCAGGGCTGTCCCATTGAGCCCTAGGAGTGACATTGCCTTCTCAATTGGGCCTGAAGAGGAGAATCAAAGAGGATTGTTTACAAGGCTTTAAGCTTTCATAGAGTTTGCATGTATTTGAACTTGCTTGGGATCTGTTAATTCCTTTCTTCTTCCCTATTTCTCCCTTTTGGAATGGAAATGTCTATTCTATGCCTATTCTACCATTGTATCTTGGAAGCACATAATTTGTTTGGTTTCACAGGCTCACAGCTGGAGAAGAGTTTGCCTCAGGATGAGTTGTACTTTGAGTCTCACCCATATCTAATTTAGATGGTATTTAGATGAGACTTTGAACTTTATACTTTTGAGTTGATGCTGGACTGTCGGGGCTGCTGAGATGGAATGAATGTATTTTGCATGTAATATGGATATGAACTAGAGGGAGGACAATGGTGGAAAGCTATTGATGGAATGTTTATATCTCCCCAAAATTTATATGTTGAAATCTTAATTGCCAGTATGATGTATCAGGAGGCAGATACTTTGGAAGATGATTAGGTCATGAAGATGGAACGTTCATGAATGGGATTAGGCCCCAGAGAGCTCCCTTGTCCCTTTAGCCCTGTTAGGACACAGCAAGAAGACAGCTATCTATGAACCAAAAAGCAGGTTCTCACCAGACATGGTATCTGTAGCACCTTGATCTAAGACTTCCCAGCCCCAGGACTTTGAGAATTAAATTTTCATTGTTTATAAAGCTTCTTATCTATGATGCTCTGTTTTAACCCAAATGGACTAAAACACAGGTGTTTTCTCCAATCAATTTCGTGCAGTCTAATCTCATCTTGGTGTCTGCTTTTCCAAGAACTGAAAATAATAAATAGGGAAAAAGAGGTAAAAATAATGCTCCTTTTTCCTTTAGCTTATTTTCATTGAAATTCAACATCCATTCAACTAATTCAACTAATGTATGTTTTGAGCACCTATACATACAAAGATCCATAGAAAAACTGAAAGAATACTACAAAGAATTTCTTGGTTATAGTTGTTTTCCAAGGTTCTGTGGCTTTATATTACATATTGATGACTTGGTCTTGGTCCAGTACACTTTTTATATTGTAGAGGAATATTTGTTATTATATAAAAGAAACACTGTATAGTACAAACAGAAAGAAAACAAAGTTAAAATTTTCAGGTTGCTCCAAATATTTTAAATGGTTTTTTGTTGGTTTGTTTATTTGTTTATTTTTTACAAAGAAGACCAAAAGAAAACAACAACAAAAAAGAATGTTGATTTCTGAGTGGTAGAATTTTGGGTTACTTTCTATGTTTACTCTCTTCATTACATTTTTGTAAATTATCCAATTTATGCAATAAACATTTTGGTAATGAGCAAGATTTCTATTTTTTTAATTTATATTTATTTATTTTTTATATAATTTATTGTCAAGTTAGCCAACCTAAAGTGTATACAGTGTGCTCTTGGCATCATGAGTAGATTCCTGTGGTTCATCACTTACATACAACATCCAGTGCTCATCCTAACAAATGCCCTCCTCAATGCCCATCACCCATTTTCCCTGCCCCCACCCCTGCTCCCCACCCCCCTCAAGATTTCTATTTTTTGAAGTTAGGTAACAGATAGATAGAAAGAGATAAACTCTTAGAAGCAGATAAGAAAAGATTATTTTCTAGTTTCAGAGACCTTGGCTAGACTCTTTTAGTGTGTTGCCATGGGAATGAAAATAAAAATAAGAATCACTATTTTTTTTAAAAAATCAAGAAAGATCCATATATAGTGTTGAATCTCCTAGATTATCTGAATCATCCTTCTACAGTTCTATGTAAATGTTTTCATAAGTCTCCTTATTAAAACCAGGTTTGAAAACTTACCCCTACAAATTGTGCTATGAACTATGAGAAACTACCCTTTTAAATAAAAGAATAAATACACTTCCAATGCTCATTAATGCTGGAGGGATGTTTAAGTTCAATCCAACTCAATTGAATATTTAAATTCAATTCAAAAGAGAAAGTTTAGGGGCAGTGATATCTGTGCCCCAGGTGTATTTCAGTTCCCTTTCTACCATACCCCTACTTTCTTTTTTCCTTTTGATCTTTTTCATGAGAACCTGCCCCCTCACCCTGGCTCCATTTTGCCCACAGCAAGAAAGTAAGATATGGCACAAGCCTGTACCTAAAAGATAAAAAGTAAAGGACATTACACTTTTATCCTTGGGAGATTTCATTTTGCTTGCTTCATTATGTCCACAGCAAGCTAGTCTTTCAACATTTGTGCCATTCGATTTCTCAACCAGAATCCAGTCAAGAATAAAATATAAATGCTTTATAACTCTTGCCAACACCCTGAACAACCATTCAAATAGAACTCCAGTTTAAAAGATTCACTAGATACAGAAAAATGAAGGTTACCATTCAAGAACTTTGGAGCAAAAATGCCATTAAAGTGTAAGAAATAATAGCATTATTAGAAATATAAAATCATTTTCCTTTCTTTGAGAAGACTAATTTATTTGTTTGAAAGACTACATTCAGTTTGAAGTACAGATTTCTGGGCCAAAATCTCAAGCTTTAACCTCTTGCTAGACTTTGAGCCAAGATCAGCGGGTCCAGGTAGCTCTTGGTGAATGGTGAGAGCCATCTGATTTTGTTATAATGCTAAGGGAAATAAATTTGGAAAATATTGAGTCTATTCTGGAGGAACCAGAGTCATTTTTACACATTGCTACAAATTTAACTAGTGCTCTCAATCTCAAATTAGCATCATTTTTTAAAAGTAAATGTTTCAATTATGCAAGATTAACAGGACTTGAAATGTAAGCAATTTCATTTCACAATACACAGCAACAACAACAGCAAAAATAAAGCAGGTTGTTATTACAAGGTTCTATCTTAATCACAAGTAATATAATAATATTGGACTGAGAATTAAAGAAAGCCAAATTCTAATCTGAGACACACCCTCTACTAGTCATGCTAATTAAAGTAAAATGAACTCTCGTATCTCTTCATCTACAAAATGGGTTTAATAATACCTGTTCTGTCAACCTCAAGGACTTATTTGAGATTTTAATAAGAAAATGGCATAAAAGTGTTTTGACCATTATGAAGCATTACCCAAAATAAAGATTATTACCTCCAGCTACAGTAAATTTTTAATATACAGCAAATAGGAAGAGTGGAAATGTGAATTCATACTCCATAAACAAGGTCAAATCAATGGTAAAGGACTTAGGACAGAAAGAATTAGAATGCTCTCTCTCTCTTACACACATGCGCACACACTCACACACACACACACACACACACACACACACACACCCCATCCCTAATCAATCAACATTAGCTATGAACATATATTGGGTGATAAAAGAAAAAGTAACACTTTAGAGCAAATTAAAGACCTTTAGGGACAGCTGGGTGGCTCAGTTGATTAACGACAGACTCTTGATTTTGGCTCCAGTCATGATCCCAGAGTTGTGGGACCGAGCCTCACATTGGGCTTAAGATTCTGTCTCTTTCTCTATCTCCCTCTGGAAATGGACTTGAGATCTATTTTGGACATAGAATTCAACTTGTTCTTGTCAAGAACAAGTCCCTAGCATGAGCAAGGGACCAAGAGGCACCTGGGTAGACAGTGGCTCAGTCATTAATAGGGGCAAACCTCAGAGATGGAACAGGCTGGGAAGGGGAGAAGGAGATGGGGTCTGAAGATGCTAGATGCACCATGCCTATGAGACACTGAAAGTGAAGACGGGTCAGGAAAAAGACCTAATGGGAAATAGAGATTAGTGAATTGTCAACACGCAGTTTACATTTAAAGCCATGGGAGTAGACAAAATAGGCTAAGAAAAGAGTAGAGGGAGAAAAGGATGTTGCTAATGAAATTGCTGAATTATGGATGAAAAAAAAAAGTGTTGCAGGTACACTTCTGAGAAGTCAGAATAATACAAAGAAAAAAGTGTCCTTGAGATTTTGAAACCTGGAGGTCATTGGTGTTTTAGTGAAACAGTTTCAATCACTCTACTTCTAGAAAGTTATTCAAAGGAAATAATTAAAGGACCACAGAAAGCATTTAAGTAAAAAGATGTCACAGAATCATTTATATGAAATTATTGGAAATGATGTAAATGAGTGAAAATAAGTACTTAATTAAATTAGGTTCCTTCTATAAATAGAATACTATTCAGCTATTCAAAATATTTTTGGGGGGTGCCTGGGTGGCTCACTTGGTTAAATGTCAATTCTTGATTTCATCTCAGGTCATGATTTCACAGTTCCTGAGTTCAAGCCCCAAGTTGGGTCCTGGCAGAGTGTGGAGCCTGCTTGGGATTCTCTCTCTGTCCCTCTCTCTCTATCCCTCCCCCTCCCTTAAAATAAATGTATAAACTTTAAAAAACAAAGAAAACAAAATGATTTTGAAGAATGTAAAAGTATACAGGGAAATTTTCATGATAAAATGTTATTTTTTTTAATTAAAAAAAATTTTTTTTAACATTTATTCATTTTTGAGCAGAAGAGAGAGACAGCTCAAGAAGGGGAGGGTCAGAGAGACAGGGAGACACAGAATCCAAAGTAGGTTCCAGGCTCCAAACTCTCAACACAGAGCCCAACCTGGGGCTGGAATTCATTAAGAGATCATGACCTGAGCCAAAGTCAGACGCTTAACTGACTGAGCCACCCAGGTGCCCCAAAAATGTTAATTTTTAAAAATCAGAATACAAAAATACATAGCATGACTTTAAATTTTGTAACAAAAAATGCAAATGTAAAATAACACATAAAATATATTTGAAGCAAATAGATCAGATTCTTCTCCGTGTAAAGTTATGGATGATTTCTATTTCCTTAATGTTTTTTAAAGTTTTCTCCAATATCTCTATTGTGACTTTGTGTTACTTTAATAGGGAAGAAACTATAAGTTACATACATATTTTAATAAGAGGCTGCCCATATACTTCTGAGCTCCCTAGAGTTGTTAGTGATATCAGAGCCAATTTTCACAATTCAAACATAAGCTTCAAATGATGTGTCTGAAAAATTCAGTTCTTTTTATAACAAATGTGGAAAATATTGATACAAAATTTTTTTGTGTGTGTAGTAAATCCAGAAATAGCAAAGTTAAAACCACCAAGTCAATAAATAATATTTAGAAAGAGTTTATTGCACATGTAAGAACAGTTCATGAACTGTGAGCTTTCAAATTCAAAGACTGGTATGAGACTCAGGGACATGAAGTTACAGGATGCCTTATACAGGGAAAATGAGGAAGCTGTTAACCCTTTACAATGATCAGTCATTGCAACTCAAGGTTTTGGAAGGCAGGGGATTGGTTAAAAGTGATCATCTCATACTATTTTTAGGAAGGTGACATAAATTTTATGATTGTCAGAGGCATTTACAACTTAAGGTTAGCTTGTGTCATGGAATAAGCTACTTTGTTTTGCTTATGTGGCTTAAATGGTTTTGTCTGCTTCAGGGAATTAATTCTCAAGTCTGGTCTCCATTTCGTATTTAATTTTAACACTTAAAATAAACCTATGCTTTAGGAAAGATAGGGGAGACAATGAATGACCCAGGGGACAAAGACAAATTGTAATATTAAATAACAAAAATGCAACTGAGTAAATTTAAAGATCAAATTGGCTTTCTTCAACAATTCATGAATCAGGCAACACCCCATCTAGCAACATAAAGGAACTCTACCAAGGTGTGGAAAAAGAAAGCTGTTTAAAGGTGGAAAGGGTACATGAAAAGGATATTACAGGTTGTTTCAGACTCAGTCCCCTTTCTAAGGGGAATGGAAGTGGCCTATGGAATAAAGTATCTCACTAGTGCTGACCAAGCAATTCCATGTTGATTGATTTAAGGTTATATTCCTTCGGTTTTGAAACTGCACTTAGGTTAGGTATTAAGTCTTGGTTTAGTGACCTGGGGTTTAGCACTATCTCTCCTTTTAACATAACAAAAGAAATGATCTCCTAGGTTTCTTACAAGTACCAAACCCTAAGCTCAGGAAGGCCAGCCCCTTGTACATCTCCGAATGCCTTGGGAAAAATTATAGAGATGCAGAGTGAATAAGCAATCCTCATGTCTCAAATACAGGACCCCTGTATTTCTATTTCTTTAGCTGATTCTGCTGCCCAAACTGTTAACTGAATGAAAAAGAAATCAGAAACTCCCAATCAAGAGTTAAATTTCTATATCTCTTTCTAACAGTATAAATTAAACTAATAAACAACTACAGAAAGAAAAGGACAATAATTGATCTAGGCTTCTGGCTTCAAAACCCAATGTTCAAATCCATTGCCTATCAAAATGACATTTTGGGGAGGAGGCTTAGACATTTAGATAATAGCTTCCAGCTAAAAAACAAAAGAGCAATAGAGAAGGTTTTGAACGGGTCATTGAGTTTCCGGCCTAGAGCAAAGTCACTCCGCTTTTCAAAAAAAAAGTCCATTTCTCACAAGGTTGATGTGTTTCAAAATCAGAATTGGAAGTTTGTAATAAAGGCAATACCTACTCACAAAACAAACAAACACACAACAATGACAAAACCCTCAAAACCTGTATAATAAAACAATTATAGAAAATAGGCAAAAATCTTCATTGCATCCTCCCACACACAACCACACATACACCCCTCAAAGAGATATATATGCCTGCCTCTTCATTCCTCAACTGAAGAAACATTGAAAACCTGTGGCAAAATCTACTGCAAGTATATAAAAACAAACTTTGAGATGAGAAAACCCAATTATTTTGCTTCTGCGATTCAGAAGGATTTACACACACCACACTTTCTGAGCACCTGCATAAGCACTTTTCTCTTCCACCCCACCATATGCACTCAAAAGTTCTCCAGCACTACTTAGTAAGCTAGAAAATCCTTGGTTCTACTTCAATCTACTTTAAACTAAGGTTATCTTTTATTATCTGCTTTACTTGCTTCAAAAGAACTTCTGCACTGAAGCAAAGAACTTAAAATTCAGTTATAAGTTCACCTGTTTTGTAATAACTTCAATCATAAAGGCTAATAAGCAAAATCATTTTTTAAATGGAAAGCATACATTAGCACAGCTAAGTTGGTAATGTGTTAGAATATCTTGCTTAGTAATTTTATTGCCTTTCCTAGTAAAAGCCTATCATTTTTTAGTTATACTTAACTTTCTGCCTTAATTCTTAAGAGAAATTAAATATCCACCTTTCATTTTGACAGACTTTCAACTTTTAGGTTTTCCAAAGTTTTCATCAAAGTAGACTATTAGCAGAAGCTTTGTTGAGATTTACTCGGCGTCTCCTTTTCCTCTTATTACTATGGGCTCAGTTACCAATAGGCCCCTAAAATATATCGGCAAAGTACGTAATCCTCTCAATAGACAAAATTGTTTATTTTCTGCATAATGCTTAATTTTGACCGTAGTAATACAAGAACTTACCTGTGATTTTAAAAGATTTAGCCAACTTACTAAATCTAAAAGAATTTTTTTCTGAGGTGCCTGGGTGGCTCAGTTAAGCGTCCGACTTCTGCTCAGGTCACGATCTCGCGGTTCATAGGTTTGAACTCTGCATGGGCTCTGTGCTGGCAGCTCAGAGCCTGGAGGCTGCTTCAGATTCTGTGTCTCCCTCTCTCCCTGCCCCTCTCCCCTGATTGTGCTCTCTCTCCCTCAAAAATAAATAAGCATTAAAAAAATGTTTTTAGGGGTGCCTGTGTGGCTCAGTCGGTTGAGCCTCCGACTTCGGCTCAGGTCGTGATCTCACGGCTTGTGAGTTCGAGCCGCATCGGGCTCTGGGCTGACAGCTCAGATCCTGGAGCCTGCTTCATATTCTGGGTCTCCCTCACTCTCTCTGCCCCTCCCCCACTCACACTCTGTCTCTGTCTCTCTCTCCCTCTCAAAAATAAAAAAAGGAAGGAAGAAAGAAAGAAAGAAAGAAATCTCAAAAATAAATAAGCATTAAAAAAATTTTTTTTAATGTTTTTAAAAAGAATTTTTTTTTTATTATTCAAGAGCTGGTTGATATTTAAACTTCAGTTTGATGTCAAAGCAGAATATTTAATTTATTAGTTAGTCTTACTTGCTCCCTAAATCTAAGGACAGGCACATACACAGACCAACTGGACCAGGATTTCCAAACACAAATTCCAGGCAGGGTCAAGAAGGTAAAGAATATGAGAAAAGTAGAACTGTACTTCTCAGTAAGAGGGCAGGACCCACTCACAGGAGGCAGCTGCCACTCAGCACCAGCTAACTTTTGCCAGGACAGAATATGGACCAGGTGGAACCACAACTTCAGATTCACCAAGAGAAGCTAGAAATTCACATTTATATATATTCGCTACTAATGGTTAAAAAAATACCCCAAGACACTGAAGGCTAAACCAACCAAACAAACAAACAAAAAAATGTTTGTGGCCCCTATCCAACCACCATTTTGCTTCTTCTGGTGAATAAAAAAGAAAAAAAAAAGAAACCCACACATGAAGTAACTTGCTGAAAGCTTTTCTCAAGCAGTATCTGAATTCCCACTGTACTTCCTCCTTTAGGATATAAATGATATAAAAGGCATACATGATAGTTAAATGTAATAATCCTATCTGAAAGAAAAAAGATTAATAATCGCAGTTATCATACTACCTTAGCTTATAAAGTCAGAAAAAAATTAGTCTGAAACTGACAGAAATGAAACACAAAACAGCTAGGCTTTGATGATGGAGATGAGAACAAGAGCCTGGTTAAGAAGGCTGCTGTGGATTGTAGCATAAGAAAGTCTAGATGTACATGAAGCAAGGGTCAGGGATTCTTCATAAAAATGGAGTACCTGAGCTTAGGGGGCTTTGCGGATCTAGAGGCTCTGCATGAGTCCCAAGGAATAGGGATGAGGCTATAAAGTTTCACTGATTTCTAAAAGTTGTCACAGGTCAGCTCTGCTCTCAAACAACTATTTCTATTGGCAACTTAGAGTAGTGAACCCCAAAACAATTAATCAACTAAGTACAGTATAGAGGGAGAGTTGCTCATTTTTATTTTCATCGATCATGTTAAAATTAAACATTATGCAAAGCATTCCAACATTTAAGAATCGTATTATTAAACCACCACTAAGTCTTGGCAACTAACACACAACAAGGAATCAAAGCAAAAGAGGAATTTTGATAGTACAGCAGCTGGTGTTTTTTGCAAGCCAGTTTGTTTATAGGTATTGGGTAGCTAACTAGAAAGTTCTTGTAGCGCTCGAAAAGGGGTCAAATACTGAGATAAATCTACATTACATATCCCAAGTACCATGAGGCCAACCCCTCCAACCCCCACTTCAATTACTTCTACTCTGCTTTCACTCCTTTGTTTCTTCTGATAAAGCACAAAATTTTCATTATCTTCCATTATAGCACTTACCATAAGCCGGCTTGTGGTAACAGGTATTGACTCTTCCTCCTGGCAGCTCAAAGACACCTTCATCCATAGCAACAGATACGTTTTAATTTCTTTTCTCTCTGCTAAACTAGCTGCTAAGAGAAATGACATTGCTGAAAAGTGAATCCAATTCTTCACTTGGCCGGTGAATCCATGTGCTTGAAAGGGCATCCTGAAGGTCTGCCAGTGACCTCAGAGGAACACAGAACCCCATTTTGCTTGAACAGACCCTTGACAAAAGAAGCATGCAGACAAGTACTTCCCAAACTTTAGTGTACTTATGACTTACTTGGGGATCTGGTTAAATACCCATTCTGAGTCAGCAGATCTGGGTCTTGCATTTCTAATTTGCACCTGGGTGCTTCTGTTGCTGCTGGCCCACACACATTACACTTCAAGCACCAAGAGTACAGACAGTGTGCCTTTTGAACTCTTCCCCTGATGCTTTTTCCATATTTCTTTTCTCCAAAGCACCAACACTGCACCCACTACTGCAGTAACCTGCCCAAGCTGCCTGCCATCAACTGCCCCACTCCAGCCCCTTCTTGCTCTTTACCCATCCTTTGTATTGTTGTTATAGGCACCTGTCCTTAGTATGTTGCAACATGGCAAGAGAAAGCTAGTCAACTGACTCACGTAAAATGTTAATAGTTGTTTTTTGACCTATGCTTTATTTTAGAAATATCTGATCCAGGGGCAATGAGAGACAGATTCTAGAGCTAGGATATGGGGCTTTTTCTGGACTCCTTAAACACCAACCCATTGAAACTACCTAAATTCACCTGTGTCAGCTGATTCACTTTTGCTCTTCTGTGACATTAAACTGGAAATTTCCATTATTTGGCACCTCTCAAGTTCACCCGGCTGGACTGACTATGATTCTCCTTATTTTCTCCTAACCTCTGGGTTGAGATGCCATGACAGCTTACTCAGGAACTGAGACTGTTAGAAAGGTTGAAGAGCTTCTGAAATCCTATCAGACTTGGCAATATTACAGGGATAAATCAGACACAGAAGAATGTTCAACTTTTGGCTGAAATGAGAATGTCTTTATCTAAATTCCATTAAGCCTGGCACCTTTCAGAGAGTTCTCCGACAGGAACAAAACTCAAACACAGTGTCTGCAAGCCTGCCAATTTCCCCTTATCTGAATAACCTTCAATTTAGGGCTGGTCTATATCATTGACTTTAGAAAATTACCTGTCATTCCATTTTTGCTTCTTGTGTAATTTAGGTTTTGTTATTGTCAAGTTCAAGTATCATTTACAGCATAACATTAAAATTCCTTTATGGTCATTATTTTAACCTCCATAAACATACGTGTCCATGAACGAGACAAAGAAGAGATTTTAAAATTGAAAAATTCAAAGACTGCGAGATTAACTGTTTATGTACAACACAGAAGAAGCCCCAATTTTGGATATATTTGTTCCTGAGTAATGTTTTGAAGCAGAGTTGAAAGTTGAGTCCTCCGTGAACTAGATGAAGGTGCCCTGTCTTTTTCATAGGTTAGCCATTAGTAGACACAAAGGACTGATCAAGTTGACAATAAGCGAGCCATATCATTAGGCAATGAAAAGTAAAAGGATTACCAGAATGCGAATCAGAGAAAGGAGAATATTTGTCTCAGGTTTCCCCCCTTCACCCACTAGCATGATTCCGATTACAGCTCCTGTATTTGCTTCTTTAAACAAAGATTATCTTAATTATCCTAATGATTTTTTCAACAATTACTTAGAAAAGCATTGCCTCAATTCCCAATTAGGCCAACAAAAATAGGATCTGATTTTACAGAAATCAGGCAGGATGAACTCAGCTACGTCCCAGGGGCAGCAGAACAGAGCATTGACAGGCACAGATCAAAATATCCTCTTGTGAACTTCTAAAGGCACATGAGGTGTCTCCTGCACTTCCAGTTTGGGGACTCCCCAGTTCCTTCTCCCTGAGGACAGAGAAGTTGAAACTACAAGTGTCTGTCTAAAATGGCATACACTGGGCAAGGGAGAGCAATGTGAGGATCCTCCTGTACCTCTGAGTATGTCTGAAGACAAACAGCCTTAAAAAGCTGGCATGCTCAAATCTCACAAAATCCATCACCTATGTGATTGAATTATCAAGAAAACTCCCAGCTAACTTCAGGGCTCTGGCTTGGAAGGAATAAGCAAGAAATCATTAGTTGTGGAGCACATGCAGCAAGCATGTGCTGGGACGTTATATAAATCCAACCAACTCTGTAAATCTCAGATTTTAGAGCTAGCATCTGAGATGGCCTCTTAGCTTCCCAACAGCAGCCTCTGTGGGGTATGAAAAAAACAGTGAATCTAACAGAAGTTAGAAATCCATTGTGATGGATTCCTTGGTGACCTCAGAGGGTAGAGAGATAGTGCCGTGGTGGAGAGCCCTGGAAGCCTGCAGCCACCGTGATTGCCTAGCAGCTGGGAAACACAATCCCAGAGTCAGGAGCAGCCTCTCAGGAGCAAGAGGTGCTGGCAGGTGCCCTTTGTCATCCTTAATAAATGCACGTTAGGTGTCTATCAGGGTCAGGGGTCCGGTCAGACAGAAAGACGAGTACATCAAGGTCCTTTCCCTGTTATCCTCTTGTTTACTTTATAAACACCACTCAACCCCCATGGCCCCCAGGAAACCCTTGTTGAGCATCTGTTGAAAGGCACATAGCCCAGAATTGAGAATGGGAACATTTCAATAGATCGAAAGACAAGAGCCAATGGATCCACTTATAAATTAAAAAAAAAAAATAAAAAAAAAAAAATTGGAAGAAAGAATTACAGGCAGAAGTTGGCTAAGTGGGTTTGGAAATTAATCAAGGTACCATCAGTATTATCTGGATTTCAAAGACATGGTATTTTCAGAAATTGCCTTCTCTTAATTATGGAATGCCTAAAGTTTTTTGCTTTCTGAAAATTACCAACTCATGGAATAAAAAATGTTCTCTATGCAATATAGGAAAACGTGTTTCCTCTATTCTTGTACTAACATGAAGTTTGGTCTCTTCTGTTTGAAAACACACTTACCAAAATGCAGTTTTACAAATATTACCAAAACTTTATTATTTTATATCACTTCATCAGGAAGTAGGCCAAGAATAAAATGACAGAAATATTCTTTACTCCTCACTCAGCAAAGGCCATTATATGCCTCAGGCAAGCAATTATTTGCCAGACTGAACTATTAAAATATTTTATGACTCAGAACCAATTGTCAACAGTATAACGCAAATATTTTAGAAAGCTTGATTACATAGGACTAGCTCATGAATGAGAAGTTCAAAGTATATTTATTTAATAAATATAATAAATATGTATGTTGATCAATAAAATATTAGAGGTAGATTAGGTTTTTTTAAAGTATTTCCATTGCAAAACAGAAAAACAGCTGTTGCTGTTATAGGGCATTTTCCTGTTCAATGTCCTCTATGTTAGTAAAGTAGTAACATTACTCAAATATATGGGAAGCCATACCCTAGAACAGGTAAAGCCCAGGGCCGACAAATTTTTTTCTGTTAGAAGCAAGACAGTAAATATTTTAGGTTTCACATGCCACATAGTCTCTGATGCAACTACCCAGCTCTGCAGTTGTAGCAAAAAAGCAGCCAAACACAATACAAAGAAAAATGAATGTGGCTGTGAGCCAATAAAACTTTATTAACTAAACAAGTGACAGGCCAGCTCTGACTCCTAGACCATAGTATGCTAACCCCTGAGTAAAGCCAAACCCCAGTGTAAAAATCAAATCCAACAATGCTATCAAGATTTACCTAATGATTTTAGCATTTGGAATTTATTCCAACTGCATTTTCTAATTATACTAAACCCATATTTTCACAAATAGGTAAGGAATAAAAAATTCTTATTAAGTATATAATCAGGTTAACAGTTTTTCAATGAATAAGTGTCCATTAAACAAGAATGTGTCACATAATATTGTGCTATTAGGTTATATAGAAAATTGCATTAGAAGCAAATAATATTCTGCCAAAGCATCATAATCATAACACATTTCAGGATCTTAAAGTAGTGCTGATAATTTAATGAGAAAACTGGTAAGATGCCAAAACTGGTCCAAAGAGCATTTGAAAAGGTGTAGGTAGACAATTTAATGAGAAAATGTTAGGATAAGATTACCAGGTTAGATTTAAACCTGGTTACTGATCAACAACAGAGGTTATCTGTTCCACTGTACAGAAATTATTTGCATATCTACTTGACAAAAATCTACAAGTTAACCTCTGTCCTACAGAGTTGTAAATGGCTTAGTCAGTAGAAGCCCAGCACCACATGGAAAGAATATTCAATAATCCTTTTTTTTTTACCTATTTCAATGTTTCAAATAATTTTCCTGACAATATTGGAGATTAGCCTATATCTTCTCTGCATCTTTGAAATATCTTGAAATGTATTACATACATTCTACCATATGGTCTTATATTTTTTCCCCATTAAGAGAATAGAATTAGGAAATAGGTGACCTTCTCTGCATCATGGCATTATAAAGACTCAAAAAATTAATGACAACAAACAGTCTTCTCCCAAGTTGCTCTGCACACCCATGTCCTTGGGATTTACTATTCTGAGAGTCTACTTACACAGCCAACAGTGGACAGCTGAATGGATGATGGTATATTAGCACCATGGAATAACTGCAGCTGTTGCCATCATGTTGTGGAAACATTTATTGGCATGAAAATATGTTCACAATATATTCACAGGTGAAAAAAGTAAGCTACTGAAGGATGCATATGGGCATTTGTTTTCTGCATTACTCTTATAGTTTTAAAAGTGTAAGATTCTCTCCCCACTCCTTAAATGTAGGTTGTGCTTAATAACTTCCTTGCAAACAGTCAAAATGAAAAGGGGGAAAAAGGGTAAGTTTGCAGTAGAGAAACATGACAAATAGGACCTCAGACCAGTGAATAAGGTCGGTACCGACAGTGATAACCCATGTTGGTTGCAGTTACCCTTGTCATGATATGATGAAATGGCACTTTATCTCTGTGGTCTTCCTCCCCAAAACCCACAGTCCCAGTCTCGTAATGAGAAGAATTTCAGACTAATCCAAATTGAAGGATAGTCTACAAAATACCTGAATTGTGCTACTCAGAACTGTCACTGTCACCAAAAACAATAAAAGTCTTAGAAATTGTTACATCCTAAAGGAGACATGATGGCTAAATGTAATGTAGTATCCTAGAGCAGACAAAAGGACATTAGGTTAAAAACTATGGAAATCTGAATACAGTATGGGCTTTAATTAATAATAAAGTATCAAAACTGGTTCATTATTCATAACAAATGTACCATACTAATGTAAGATGTTAATAATAGGGGAAATTGGGTGTGGGATACATTGGAACTCTCTCTACTGTCTTCACATTTTTTCCATAAATCTAAAACTGTTTTAAAATTTAAGTTTATTAATTTTTTTTAGGTTTAAGAATCTCTATTTTTTGCATCATTATTTTTTCACTTGAATTTCTTAAAAATTTTTTATTTATGTTTAACCTTTAAAGTATTTTAAAACAAGGGAGGCATTTTCTGTGAATTTATACTTCTGTATTTTCAAAGCTGCCTTCTCAAGTCTCAAAGTCCCTTTTCTGAAAAAAAGAATATTTCTATATGTGTCACACCACAACTTCCTTTAATCTTCACTTAATCATTCCATTTAAGAGAATTTTCCACACAAATATGAAAAATTGTAATTTTGTTATAATGAGATTTAGATTTCTTCATAAGGCTCACATGGTTGATTTCCTATCACACAAACTATCTTCTGTCATAATATTTTACTTTATGAATATTACCCTGATACCTAAGTTGAATCAATGCAGCTTTATTGGTAAGATGAAAAATGGTAAAAATATTAAATGCAGGTTTTGCTTTATAAACATTCCTGTACAGTCATATGTGACAGAGGAATCTAAAAAGTAAAAGGTCAGAGTTGATTTGTGTCTTAAAACTTAAACTTCACTCCATACTTACTGAGAGGTCAAATTATCTGTGTGGTAATTTACTTTAAGTATAAACAGTATGATATATGTATAACTTAATTTTGTATCCCCACAGTGGCTTGTTAGTGGTTGGAAGACCCCCATTCAGAAATCTACATGACAGAGGAGTCCACTTCAAATGCCATTGTCGAAATCTATATCAGAATATTTTTAGTTAAGATAGTATGTCTAGAAAATAATTTTTATGGGTGAACTAGAAGATGTTCAATGGTGTTTAACCTGACCATACCTGATTGTACCTGATTTTACCTGATCGTACCACCAGTGATGAAGTACGTATAAAAAGCCAGGAAACTCAACACTCTAAGCCAATTGCTCCATTGGGTTCTGGGTCTTCCCCACTTCCCAGATGACCTTGTAGCCTGACCACATCAGAGCACTCGTTGGTCCCCTAGACTGGCAGATCATCATTTGTATCTATGTCAGAGTGCATCTTCAAAACAGTAAAAGCTAACATTTGTTGATCACATACTGTGTGTCAGACACTGCTCTAAACCTTATACATGTAGAAACTCATTCAATCTGTCTACACTTTCTAAGATATGCAGTGCTATATATCACAAATAAAGAAACAGAGGCACAGAGAGTTTACACAACTTTCTGAAGGTCTCACTGCCAGTAAGTAATGTGAATGAAAGAAGCTCTCCTAACCCATAGAACTTTATTATGTCCTGTATAAAGTTAGAAACTCTAATAATAAAAATATCTTTAAAAGGCTGACTGCCTTGAATATATTACATGACATGACATGACCCCTTCAAGGTCATACTGTTCTCTGTTCTTCTGAAGCAATATTTGAATCCCTTTTATTTCAAATGTTTGTTTACTGTCATGCTCCTTCTTATTAAAATGTTGTCCGAATATCTTTTTCAAATGTGTATTTGACATTTTTACCTGGATCTCTGAAGTTGGCAAAATGAATACTCTAATTGTTTTTAAAGTGCTGGTTTAAAAACAATTGTGTGATAATCAATTGACTCTGGACAAAATGATTGACCATTTCATCCTCCAAAGTGACAAATACCATTCTTGGTCTTTCCACACCACACTTTGGTGTAGTCTTGACCCGGCCTGGCAGAACAGATCCTAACAAAGAAGTGGTTGGCTACAGGAAAAATCTCATGAAAAAATCTCACTGAAAAATCTCATGAAAAAATACCACTTCCAAATACTGCTTCCTTGAGCAGTTTTCAGTTCAAAAGACTTTTATCATTTCAAGTAGGGCTCATAATGAGCCCTTCCTCTGTGTTTGCTTGTTCTGTCTCTCCTCTGTTATTGCTTCCCACCACTTAACACATTTTTGTAGATTTCATAAATCATTTTTTCTAGTTAGCCTATTTTCATGTGTAGGCAAGACCCACTTTTTATGGGCACTCTTCTCTCTAAGAGTCAGAAAACTGAAACCCCACCCTTGCTCAGTTATTTTCAACCAAATGGACTCTATTCTGCATAATTTGGTATGCAAAGATGCAGAGATATCAGAGATGACCCAAAGTATTCCCTTGATGACTTCCGAACCATCATGACATGAATCACCTAAGAGAAAACAAAATTGTTTTTCTAATAGAAAAATTTCATCCTGGCCAGATCAAGTCTGGTATCTATGGGACAAAGAAGCATACAAAAGAAAACTAAAATTTAGTTGACTCTTCATACATCCAGGAAAGTCTGGAAACTTTACTGAGTACAGAGAGAGAAATGCAGAGAGACAGAGAGGGACAGAGGCAGAGAGGAATTTGGGGACAAGCTTTGTAAAACTATCTGCTGAAAGGCCCCAGGAGCAAAAGTCCTGTTCTCTATTTCTTAAAAGGGGTACGGGCCCAGGTTCCTCTACCAGACTATGTTAAGGAATATGGATCCCTGTGAAACACCTGGTATTGATGAAAGAGTACCTGATAACCCCAATAACCTTTATACTTTGTTCCTAGACTTACAACAACCCATGCAGTGGGCCCCTACCAGCTTCCAGATTTCCTTCTTCAGAGATGCCAGAAAAGTTTCTATACAGTTATTTCAACATAAGATTAAATATTCAAAACATTATTATTGAAGTTGCTTAGCCCTGAGGAGGTCACACCTTAGAAATAATGGCCAGCGGTGGCCACTCTGCTTCACGGTGAATGGAACAAAGACTGATCCCCAGAAAAAGTCTATTTTTTAGAAACTAATTCTTTTGCTGTCTACTCCTTAACTTTTAAATAATAGGAAGTAGATCAAAATAACCATTCTCCTCAAGTAAGCCTGAATTACAAAGGACTGTGAAATAGAAAATTATTAGTCTAGCAGCAAACAGTGCATAGACGTTGACATCCAAACAGCTATATCTGCAAGTAACTCTGCTTTATATTGTAATGTAATCTCTCTTTTATAGATGAAAGAATATGTTACCCTGAAAATAATTAATTAATTTATTAAGAATTTTTTTTTTAAGAATCTTAAGAACTGTTTGGGAAGGAGTGCTCCAAATACATTACCATATAAAATTTCTATTTTTAAATATATATGGTTAAAAAGTATAAAATATGTTGATATATATTAGGTTATTTTGATTGAACATCACAGTTGATTTTTTAACCAGAAAGTCAGGATGTCACATAAAGTGAGTGTATAAAAAAATAAATTATCTTAAGCTCCAAAATAAAAAGTTATCTTTGGCCTGGTAAAGACCAGCAACAAGGGGCACTTGGGTGGCTCAGTCCATTAAGCACTCAAATCCTGATTTTGGCTCAGGTCAAGATCTCACAGTTAATGAGAATGCGTATCTCACTGGGCTCTGCACTGACAGTGCTTAAGATTCTGTCTTTTTCTGTCCCTTCCCCTTTCTTTCTCTCTCTCTCTCAAAATAATATATAAACTTAAAAGAAAAAAAAAAAAAAAGACCAGCAACATTCCAGTAATTGATAATAGGCTTGTGCCTGAGGTTAGCCTCTGAAAGTAAATAAAAAGAGAGGGAGAGGTACCTGGGTAGCTCAGTCATTTAAGCCTCTGACTCTAGGTTTCAGCTCAGGTCATGATCTCTGGGCGGTTTCATGAGTTCAAGCCCCACGTCGGGCTCTGTGCTGATAGTGTGGAGCCTGCTGGGATTCTCTCTCTCCTTCTCCCTCTCTCTCTGTCCCTTCCCTGCTCACACTGTCTCTGTCTCTTTCAAAAATAAATAAAGAGACTAAAAAAAAAAAAAAAAAGAGAGAGAGAGAGAGAAAGAGAGAGAGGAAAAGGGAGAAAAGATATCAGTTTACAATCTGCAAACAGGGAACACTTGTTCTAGAAAACTGGGGAAGGGGTTGACCTAATTACCTCTCTTTTCTTTAATAAAATATTCATATTTTATCTCACTTTTATTTCTAAAACATTCATTACAAGTTTGAGGATGTTTTTGTTGTTGCTGGTGTTTTAAATACCTCTGGTTAGGAAAAATTTATCCAATATATGGAAATAAGGCAAAAGGATGGCTGTGTCCTTTCACTGACATACTGGGGCATTGGCTAATAAGTCAGCTGCCTAGGGGATTATATTTTTAACTTACTATTTACCATTGATTAAAGTTCAGACTCATGAAGTTAGGTTTTAACTTGTAGAAAATTGATAAGTTGCAAATGATTTTGGTCTGGTAGAGATGTAAATAATTTCTATCCTGTAGAAAATACAACCCCAGAGATTAAAGCTTTATTGTCCTATTTTGCACCTAATTTAGTACTCTTACTTCAGCATTCTGTTTTTAATTCTCCTTTGATCCAACTTTACCATCCTGCTCGGTCCCTCTTTAATGAGTTAAACATATATTTGGCTCACTTTAAGTCTAAAATTCTAATTTTAGGGGTGCCTGGGTGGCTCAGTCTATTGAGCATCTGACTCTTGATTTCGGCTCAGGTCATGATCTCACATTTCATGGAGCCTACCTAAAATTCTCTCTCTTCTTTTCCCTCTGCCCTTCCCCTGCTCATGTGCACTTGCATGCTCTCTATCTTTCCCTCAAAAAATAAAATAAAATAAAATAATAATAATAATAATATAACTAAACTAATATAACTAAATAAAATATAACTAAACTAAATATAACTAAATAAAATAATAATATAACTAAAATAAAATTCTAACTTTAAAAAATATTGCATAATAAAAATGAAATTTCTATTGGTTTACATAAAGTTTTAAGAAATACAATTTTACATTGTATACTATAGCTACAAGTGCAATTACCATAAGATATGAAATTGGAAATCTTGGGCACAGCATATTTGTTTCTATTTAAGAATTTGAATTTCTGCACTACAACTAAAGAGCTAACATTTTATGTAAAACATGATATTTCTTTCATTTGAAATGAAGTGCAACTGAAATGTGTTGTAGTTGTAAACCTGCACGTTCTTTACAAATACAATTCTAACGGGACCCGGATGATCTGAAAATTATATGAAACCATAGAAAAGTTTCGACGTGAGCATAAAATCTTCCACATTTTCCACTTATTTTTTAAATTGACTGCATTTTATTTTGATACACTCTTGATATTTTTATAGCATTCTTAGTTGGATTTTAGAATTCTGAATTTTTAGGTCTTAAGAAAATATCTATTTGTACTTATCTAGAGACTTCTGAAAAATAACTGTGTTTATTAGACCTGTTTTTAAACCAAGGACACCAATAATATGTACAAAGTGTTTTTGACCCATTACTTTGACTCGTTGTGACCCATATGTAAAAGCCCATGTATCCATGCTTTGTTCTCTGATAATCACAAGAGTTGTAAATATGAGTTTTTGCCTTGATATTCCTGAAGCAAAATTAAAGACTTTGACTGTACTAGGTTAATATGATCCTAATTGGAAGATTTAGATTGATACACTTTAAACTTGGTATAACAATGTAAGTCATGAGATGCTGGGTTTTTAAAGGGATGTTACAGATTATAAAATAAAAAAGAATTTGTAGCTCAGAAAAAGAAGCAAAATAAATTTAAAAACTTGAAAGATCAGAAGATGATTTAGTAAAGTTTAAAATATATATAACCAGGGGAGGGTCAATTAAGTGTCCGATTCTTGATCTCTGCTCAGGTCACGATCTCAAGGGTTCACGGGTTTAAGCCCCACATTGAGACCCATGTTGGGCTCTGCATTGACAGCATGGGGCTTGCTGGGATTCTCTCTCTCCTTCACTCTCTGCCCCATCCTCTACTCACACTCTGTCACTCAAAATAAATAAATAAATTTTTAAAAATAATTTAAAAATAATAAAATAAAAAATATGTAAGTACATAAAATATATAGATTCTGATATTCTAGAAATTCAATATAGTTTAACAATATGTTTTTATTAGGGATGATGGTGTTACAGATGATGTACAGAATTTCAAAGATTGAGCTATTTGCGTTTCACTTAATCTCAAGTAGAACAGACTCTTCTCTCTCCTCATTGAGAGTAGCCACCAAGAAAAAACTAGCAGCTAAAAGTTTCCACTGTTTTAAGCATTTGGATTTTCAGCTGATAATATGCCAAAGCCTTCAAAAGGAAAGCTAATGGAAACAATTGAACCAAACTATCAATCACTTAGTAATTATATAGCCACCCAAAAACTACATAATTTCTAGAACAAAGCAATTACCTGCAAATCCTTAGAGTAATGCAGTTTAAAATTTAAAGGAAATACATAGAAATGTTTAGACTTTAGTCTAGTCTTTTTATGGTTTGTATTAATGTTGTATTTTTACCGTGGAACTCTAATATTGTTAGTAAATAACTAATTATGTTGATTGTGCTGGGAATCTAGAATTCAATAAGATATATATAAAAGTGTAGTATATATTGTATAGTGTAAAAGAAAGAATGTAATATTTTAAAATCAAGAATTAAGGTAGGAACACCCTACTGACAGAATGGGATTGAAAATTTCCCATGGGAAATGAGGCAAAATTATCTTATATCTTTACACAATTTAAAAAACAAAACAAATGAAACCCCCCCACAACTTTCTTCCCTAGTTCTATAATGTCACTTCTAAAATGTTACTTTCAAAACCAGCACAAGGTTTTATGGCCTCCAATGCTATTTTTTTCCAGGTTTCCTAGAAAAATGACATGCCATGTCTGGGGCAGGAAGGTACAAGGCAAATGAAGATCTTCCTATTGGCCAACAAGCAAGAAAGCTTTCAAAGTTTATGGAGTCATGTCAAAATTACACCAGAGGCAATCAAATTGGGAGTCCCACTGGCCAAAGTTATGATAATCTGAGCATCAAACAGAAAAAGTTGGCTCAAGTTGACTGTCATACTTTAAATCTGAAAAGCCATAAATCCACAATGATACATGGAAAAGAAAAGGCTAACAAAAAATAATCAAACAAGCAAAGTTTCTATTCAGTTTTGTATTCAATCAAGCAGATCTTACTGAATCATTTATTATATCCATGAAGAATATAGTAACATATAAATATAAATACATCATGAAAAGACATTTTCTGATTCATGGAAAATATTAGTTGAAAGACTCCATAAGGCATGACCTGGAATCAGACAAAACCACATAAAATATATACTTTTAACTAAAATAATATTAGGTATTTTTAAGAATTGTATGTTCTGAAGAATATAAAAGAATGCAACGTTCCATCAGATCCCAAGACTCTATTTTCCAGGGTACCAGAGCGAGAAGGAGATTGACCTGGGAGGGAGCTACAGAATTCTATGGCTACAAAGAAGAATTAGGCAATCAGAATAAATGGAATTCAGAGGAGTGGGCTATTGGATCACCACTCTCTTGAAGTTGTAAGAAAAATTGAAATAGCAATCATAAATGGGGCTCAGTATATCCCTGGAAAGACCACATATACTTGTGACAGTTTTATGTGTCAACTTGACTGAGCCACAGAGTACCTAGATATCTGGTAAACATTATTTCTAGATGTGTATGTGAGGGCATTTCCAAGAGAAAGTAAAGCAGATGGCCCTCTTCAATGTAGGTGGGCATCATCCAATTGGTTGAGGACCTGAATACAACAAAAAGATAGAGGAGGGAAGAATTTCTTCTCCCTGCCTGAATGTTTGAGCTGAAACCAGTCTTCCCCTGCCCTTAGACTTGGACTTACACTCTGGGCACTCCAGTCCTCAACCTTCAGACTGGCTCCTACACCACTGGTCCTTCTGGTTTCAGGCCTTTGTACTCAGACCACACTGCTGGTTTTCCTGGGTCTCCAGCTTGCAGATGACAAACTGTGGGACTTCTCAGCCTCCATAATTGTGTGAGTCAATTCCATATAATTGGCAATACAACACTACAACAAGGAAGTCTGGAAGTAAGTGCATGGAGACACAGGACAAATAGCCACAACAGTACTATGAATTTGAAAAGCCATTCTCTAATAGTGGCTATAAGGATTCATTCTGCCTTTACCTCCTTTACAGTTGTAGTTCGCTGCTGCCTACCAAGAGGTTCCTTCTAACCCACTTCTTACACTTCTTCACCTTCCTCAAGTGTTTCTTACAGTGAACAATATGAGTGATTAAAAAGGCAGAGTTGAGGCTAAAACATATATAGGTATAAATGTGTGGACTTTTATGTCCAAAAGGGAGAGAATATGATGACAAAAACAGTCCCTATATAATCAACAGAAATATATATTAAATGTTCTAGAATTTATAATCTCAATTTATTTTAAAAAACCCTTAAATTTTACTCTCTGGAACCAATTTCATGGGCCCTTCGATGTCATACTGCTTTTTCTTCTTCCAAAATAATACCATGACTCTCATTCTTGTCAATGTATATCTGAATTTCTTTTCAAATCTATATGTACTTTATTTACTGTGTCTCCCTTGTATATTTTAATTTCCTAATTCAATTTTGATCTAATTTACTGTTATTATTCCAATTTTTGAAATATAAACTTGAGTCATTTTTAATGCCCTGAGGATTGAAGTGTCTGATTTCTAACTAAAAGATGCTCTCTTGTTTCTTCCTGCAAGTAAATCTTACACCAATAACAAAAGCTTTCTTTTCAAAAGCTTGAGTCTATAATTACTTTTCCTATATCCATGGTAGAACCTGAGAATAAAACCTAATATCTCATTGATTAATTGTCTGATGACAGGGGGTAGGGTGTTGAAGGTTCATGAATAGGTTATATGGTACCTCTTTACTGATAAGTAATGGTTTCCTTGATAGAATTTGCCTAAGACTTACTCTGATTCTAATATATCCCTGGTACCTGGTGGTGGGATCTTGAATCACCAGAAATTCCTAATACTTATTGAAAGAACCTAACAATTGCTGAACAGCTCTGGTCATAAACACAGGCTATTTTACTATATTAAATATTGACATTTTTATTGACAATATCAAAATAAATCAATAATCAGGATTCAGAATTTTGTACGATAATGTTGGACAAAGTGATTTTTCAATTATCTTTATAAACATTTAAAAAATAAACAGGCTAAAGTTTGTCATTTTGTCAATAAAAAAATTTTAAACATAATGTATATTGATTTCTAATCAGTCCAATTTTGTAAAAATGCATATGCCCCTAGAAAGCCAAGAGATTCTACTTGCACCTCTCTTCCTGCCATTGATTCTCTGGATTACCTAGGGCAAGCCATTCAGATGTTAATACCTTATGTATCATTCCTTTTTCCCAGGGTATTGTGGTAAAGATCAAATAAGATAATACATGGGACAGTGCTTCAAAAGTTAAAAACAAATAAGTAAAGCTATAGTTCTCAATCTTTTTTTTCCTACCAAAGTGCACAACTTAACAGACAACACTAACATACATTATTAACTCTTAGGAGAATATTTATATATTTTCAAACACTATATTGCCCTTGCTATATTCTAGACATCATTCTAAGCAATGTGTAAGCAACATTTTGTTTAATCCACAACTCCCAAAGAAGTAGATAGCTTTATAATTTCTATTTTACAGATGAGGAAACTTAGGCACAGAGAGGCCATGTAACTTACCCAAGATCACACAGGTAGTTGAAACACAGCATTAAAATATAAACTTAGCACCATAACTCCTTAACAACCACAGGAAGCTATTTCTCATGAAAAAAAGTTAATCATGGTGTAGTTTCTGTTTGTTGTTTTCTTTTGAGTTTTTAGTAGTTATACAAGAAAAGTCACATGATAAAGTCAGCTATTTGAAGACCAAATTTTAATTTTACATGAAAAAATAAAATAAAAGGCCAATTTTTTCAAAAAGTAAACCTTTTTTAAATGCCAGTTTTTTGGGGCGCCTGGGTGGCTCAGTCGGTTAAGCATCCGACTTCGGCTCGGGTCATGATCTCACGGTCCATGAGTTCGAGCGCTGCATCGGGCTCTGTGCTGACAGCTCAGAGCCTGGAGCCTGCTTCAGATTCTGTGTCTCCCTCTCTCTCTGACCCTCCCCCATTCATGCTCTGTCTCTCTCTGTTTCAAAAATAAATAAACATTAAAAAAAATTTTTTTTAAATAAAATGCCAATTTTTAAAATCAACTCCCCTCTTCCCACCTCAGGGTAATCATGAGACAATCACGTGAGGGGCATATGGCATGGGCGTAGAAAAGAAAGGCTCTGGAAGTAGACTTCAGAATAACTTAGCATCGGAATGCTTGAAAGATCTGGTCATTGTGGGACATGAGTATTTTAGGTCAAAGAATAATTCTTTTGATTCTCCTCATTCAAGACCTGCTGCTGAATCATTTCCCACAGATTCAGGACCCCCAGGGACTCTCTTTTATCTGTTCTACATGAGAGCAAAAGATATGGACAGAAAGCAGAATGATGCTTTTCAGACAATAATATAACATTCCTATGCACTTTCTAATCAGAAAGATAACTTTTACTCATAAAAAAACAAAACAAAACAAAAAGTGATCTTTCTTCCCAAGCAGAAGTTCTAGTGATAGCTGCTGGTAAGGTAATTAGTGAAGTTTAGTAACAATAGATTTCCTTTTTAGCTAGAGTTGTCACTAGCAGCAACTTCATTTTGCGCATATTTCAGGAAGATAATGTTTCACAAATGATGCCTTAACAATTTTGTGTCCTTAATATAAACAAAGAGCTGTAAACACTAGAGCAAGAAGAATAATTTCATGGCTATTATTATACAATAACCACTTTTGCTAGTCAATGCCTACTGTGTGTCAGGTCTTGCACTCATCAGGGGTCAGCAGGATAAATCATAGAACATGTCCTAAAAGAGTCCCCACAGCAATGGTAGAAATAGTCGTGGGAGTAAATAACCACAGGATGATGTGATTCGTGTTCTGACACAAGCATATAAAATATTGCGGAAACACCGCAGGTGAATAGCTCCATCATCCTGGGGAATCATTGATGAAATGACCTTTAGTTTTGCCTTGAAGGGCAGTAGAATTTTAATAGGCGCAGAAGGGAGGCAGAAGGTGTCGATATTTCAAGGAGGAGGAATAGCACGAGAAAGGGCATAGAGGAATAATAAGCAATAATTTGTTTGTGGTACTGATGATAATTCTTAGTGGCTGGAGAACAGTGCCCATGGGAGGATGCTGGTGGGAAATGAAGCTGGAGAGGAGTATGGGGATGACTGGTGAAGAACCTTGTAGGGCATTTTAGGAAGTTTATATTTTATGCCATAGACAATAAGGCATTTTTTTTAAGTTTAAAAGCAAGTCAAATACCACTTTTGAAAAATTGTAGTTTTCAAAGATCACTCTGGTGATAATGTGGAGGTTAGAGCAAAGGAAGAAATTAGAGATGGGAAGACCCACCAGAGTGCTATAATAATCCTAATGGAAGATAATAAGGGAGTAGCCAAGGAGATCAAGATCATCTGGGAGCACTTCATGATGTAGAATCAGTGGTAGCTGGTGACCATTTGGCTAGTGAAGATGAGATAAAGGAAGACTCCCAGGTTCATGGTTTGGATCATTGATTCCACTAACTAAGCTAGGGAGTATACAAAAAGATAAATATAACCAGACAGTAAAAACTAAAAACATACCTGGTACTCGTGCTCTGCAAGAAAAGGACAATGGGGAGGAACTGACTCAGAGTCTCCCAAAGTAGTGTGTAAATGCAAAACACAGACAAATAGGAGGGAGTAGTAGAATCAGAGGTGGAGAGACACCCAGAATGAATGAAGGAAGAAGAAGGTATTAACCTATCTGCAAAAGTTATGAGGTGGTAAAAGCCATAGAGCATCAAAAAAAAAAAACCCATGCCTCTGAGAGAAGGAAAATGGAGACAAGTCAATAGAGGCAAGAGGAATAGAAGCAGAGATGATGCCCTGTGGGTCATTGTCATATGGAGCCCTTCCAGAGTTAGGTTACTGGCTTTGAAGAGAATAGCTTTTAGAGCTTCCACTGGGTCTCACGGAGTGCTGCAGGCCAACTGAAGGACCGCTGCTGTGCCCAGTGATTTCTGACCAGATGGCAGCTCCAGGTCTTCCACTCTTTCCCAAGCATCCTGACAACAAATGCGTCTCACCTGAGTCAGCTTGAGTGTGTCTTTGTTTCTTGAAAAACAAACAAACAAAAGACCAAGAATACAATGTCCAAGACCTTTGAGAGTTTGACAATTACATTTTTCTAATACTTTCAATTATACTTTCAAAATACTTATGTTCTTTTTAGTGTTTTTTTATACTGCTTTGTTTTGTCTTAATACAATGTTACCACACACAAAAAGACAATAAACTATGTTTATTATTGACTTTAAACTCATGGCATTAGATTTTCTTAGCAAGCACCTCTAAGGGTTTTGATACAGTAGTATATGGAATGCTATGCAAGGACTAGACACTTTTTAGAAATTAATTTCTGAAAAAGCTCATGCTTTTGAGTTTGAAATTTCATGATCATATGGATATGATTTTAATGCCAATGAAACGTCAGGACACAAAAGCTATCCTTCAGACACCATACATGGCTTGCTAATTATATCTTCTGGTAAATTCTAATTCCTTTCCCTCTCATGGTAGACCAAGGGTAGCTATAAACTCTGAGGTTTTATTTGAATAAAAATTAATAGAGAAATTGTTGTAGGAAGGTACAGGCTAAATGATGTGGTTGCTTCACCAAATAAATCACAAGGGAAAAAAGAGAGAAAAGGTATGAAACGCATAGACTGAGAGGCTTAAAATCATGTTAATCATATGTGGGCCTGATTTTAAATAATTTAAATAAATTCAGGTAAAAATGCAAATAAAGACAGAAACTATGACATTTTGGAGACATTTGGAAATTTGAATGCTAACTGGATTTTGACGGTAAGAAGGAACATTGTTAGTTATATTTGTGATAATGCTTTGTGGTTATGCTTTAAAAAAAAAAGAATCCTTATCTTTTAGAAACACATACTAGTATCTGGGATTTCTTCCAAAATAATACAGGAGGCAGAAAAATGTGTGAGGGCATAGATGCAACAAGATCGGTTATGAGATAATTACTGAGGCTGAGGATGGAGATTTATACAATTTTATGAATACTTTTATGTATATTTTTACATTTTTCATAATAAAAAAACTTTTAAAAAATCAATAATGACCTTGAGCATCTGCCCTTTCTGAGCCTTGATATTAAATAAGTGAGAGTTTTTCCTCCCTCCAAATGTGTGTTTATGTGTGTTGTGTGTGTGTGTTATATATGTGTATGTAAAAATATGATTGGAAATAAAATGCCAAAATATTAATAGTGACTATATGTCAATGCTACATTCTTTAGACTGAATGTATTCCCCCCTCCCCCTCCAAATTCATATGCTGAAACCTAATCCCCAATGTGATGGTATTTGGAAGTAGGGCCTTTGGAAGTGACCAGGTCATGAGGGTGGAGCACTCATGAATGGGATTAGTGCCCTTATAAAAAAGGACCCCAGAGAGCTCCCCTGCTCCTTCAGCCATGTGAGGACACAGTGAGAAGATGGAGATATATATATATATATATATATATATATATATATATATATATGTGTGTGTGTGTGTGTGTGTGTATACACACACACACATATATATGCACTTGTGAGAATTAAGACAGAAACACAAGCAACTATAAATATAAGGCAAATATAGTGGGGGAGAGATTACTTCTGATGAGATGATGTTGGAATCTTCATGGAGTCGGTGACATTTGAGCTGGGTCTTCAAATGTGGGTGGCATGTAAAGAGCAGAAGTGCATAGAAGGATATTTCTCCATTGTCCAGGAAAAGCACTTCTGTGTTTCCCTTTACGCATACACTTAATACTTCTGATGCCAGATATGTGGGTTTTTCTACACATCAAGCAATTCTCTACAATACCAGATGGTTGCTCTGTAACTCAATTCAATTCTGAAACTATCTATTTGAAGTTAGCATCACATCCCATAAGTTTTCAGTCCCACAAGACTGCCTCCATTTTAGACACCAATTGCAGTCACCTGTCCTTTGACCTATTTATCATCTAAAATTTGGAGTTCCCACAACCCCATCTTTGGGCTCAATAATTTGTTAGAATTTGCTAGAAGTCAGGAAAACAATTACATTTACTGGTATGATAGTTAAAGATAGGATTCAGTGGGTAGAGAGAGAAAGATTAGGACCTGAGGTACCTGGGTGGGCAAAAACACATATTCTGGAACAATGCTGGGAGTATCTGATCACAGAAAACCCCCTCAGGCGTAAGGTTCCTCAAGAATGTAACAGACGCCACCTATTCCCCCTCAGGTTTTCCTCAGGAATTTGACAACAGACCTAACTAAAAATAACTGGTAGACCATAAAACATATGCCCCCCAAGGAATGGTATGGCCATAGACCACCCTTCATACAATGGAACAGAGCCAATCAGAAATGGACAACCCAGTATCTAGAGCTATCAAGCCAAGAAGGGTAGGACCTGAGAAGGAACAAAGGGGAAGGAAGGGATGAGGTGACCAGACCCTTATAAAACAAAGACCCTTGCCTATTGTCATGGGCTTTCACTTTCAAGTGTCCCCTCTCTGTAAAGAGAACTTTCCTAGTATTCTTACCTTCTGATCATATACTCTAATAAACTTTTGCCTGCTGCTTGTTTTGTGTCCGCCTCTTCATTCTTCGAAGCAGTAAGACAATGAACCCTGAGTATTGAGGTAAAAAATCCTGTAACACTGGTTTATTATAAAGGATACTATAGAGGGTATGAATGATCAGTCAAATGAAAAGACATATGGAATGAGGTCTGGAAGGGTCCCAAGTACAGGAGTTTCTCTCCCTGTGGAGGTGGGATTTGCCACCCTCCAGGCATGTAGATCCAAAATGTCTTCAAACCCAAAATTATTGAGATTTTTTATGAAGGCTTCATCATGTAGGCATGATTGATCATTAACTCAGTCTCCAGCTCCTCTTCCCTTTCCAGAGGATGGGCGGGAGAGGTGGGGGGCGGGGGGAGCAATGTCACTGGAGACAGTGCTGAAAGTTCCAAACTTCTTAATCACAGCTTGGTCTTTCCAGTGACCAGCCCCCATTCAGCTAATCAAAGGTCACCTCATTAGAACAAAAGACACTCCTATCACCCAGGAAATTCCAAGGGATTTAGGAACCTTGTGTCAAGAACAAGGGTCAAAGACAAAATATTAGAACAAAAGATGCTCCTACTGCTCTTATCACTTAGGAAATTACAAAGGTTTTGGGAGTTCCAATAACCAGCGACAGAGACCAATAAATATTTTCTATTATTTCATACTCTTTCATCAAGGGAAAGGACTAGAAGCAGCAGTTCAATGTCACACAGCATTCAAATATCACAAGAGACAAGTCTGAAAAGATGAACTACAGTCACATCATAGGCATTTCTTCAACTACACTGAGGTGTCTATAGTCACTGAGCACAGAAGTCCTAGCTTGACTCTGAACATGCCACATTGAGACCTCTCTGCAGTTTTAAAAAATGCAACTTAAAAATTAAATTTTACTCAAATGCAATTCTATTGGTGTCATAATGATCCTCAAATATAATTGTCTAGTTAATGACCATAACCAATACTGTTGAAAATTTTACTCAAATGGGTCCCTCAGAACTCTTGGACCCAATGCCTTGACTGGACCAACTTAGTTTTCCACTGACCGGCACACTCTTGGGAATGTCTACTTATCTAGGAAGTCAGTAAAATGGGAGGGAAAAGCAGACTGATTAAAGAAATATCCCTCAAACTTCCTTTGAGATTTTTGATTAAAGCTCATGCTATTCCTCTCTTCCCTGTCACATGTCCTTTCTCTCTGGTGTCTCACACATGCTTTTCCCTGATCTCCCAGTTCATATTCCTTCAACTACACTGAGGTCTCTATAGCCACTGAGCACAGAAGTCCTAGCTTGACTCTGAACATGCTATATTCTGTCATGCTTCGATAACTAAGCCTTTGTATCTAAGCTCATATGAGAAAGGAATATTCTCTGTCTAAGGATATTATTTTAATACTACCAGTGCCCCTGACAAATATTTTATTACTAAAATCCCACCACCACACATCCCAGGTAGATAGAATAGAAAGCATTGTACATGATCCCTTCTTGAGTAGACTTGCAGGAATGTACTCAGGCTGGTCTGTCTACATTTATTGAGCACACTCAACTTAGGGCAGAACAGAAAAGCCCAAAATTAGGTTTTTATGATCAACAGGTTTCTAAAACAAGCAATTTTACAAAGCAGCCTTAGGCGGCAGTGTTTACAACTGTATGTGAAAACAATGGGCAGTATTAAAGTAAAACCCAAATGTCAGGCATAAAAATGCATTTCCTTACCTTATTCTGAAAGAATGCACCAGGGAGAAATTCAGCAAATAAAACCTGTTGAAAATATGAGCACTCCTGCAGGCTTATTTCCAGTGGGACATTAACATAGGCTTGCAGTAATACCTCTATTAATGAAGAGAATGTGTTCCAATGACACACTTATTCATCAGATATTTCATAAGCAAGACAGAAAATAAAAATACCAAAGATCGAGGTGTTAGCTTCAGAACTCCATACAGGAGGGTAAAAGTATGATATACACAAATATGACAAAATACTAAAGAAAATAGCATCAATTCTGCTGGAAAACACGAAATAGGCCTCCTATGATTTAGGATAGAAGTAAATGAGGAGAAATCATGCTACTGGATTTTAGTAAATAAACCCAATAGTAACCCCGTTGTCAAGACAGGTGGAAGGTTTGGGGAAAGGTTGATTGGAAAAGGTGCGCGGAGTGACCTGCTGAAGGGCAGGGCAGTGTAGGTTTCAGCAGGTCACGGTGATGAAGGACACAATTTCATCTAGATGCAGCCATCTCTGTAACTGCCACTGGTGACCCAGGGCGGGTAGAAAGAAAGGGAGAGACTGGAAGAAAGGGGTATTCTAAGGAAAACAAAACAAAAAAAAAACCAAGTATCTGATAGGAATAACTCAACTTTACTTTCATGACCTAGACACCTCATGACTTGAGTCTCACATACTTGCTCCCCAAGGTCAGACAGTCTTAAGATAGTCTTTCCCTTGATAATTTGAATGACTAGGTATAAAACTTACATTCATAAAACATAAGTGCTGGTTAGGATAAAACTGTCGTTAAATACAAGAGTCAAAACAAACGCCCACAAGGGACAGCAAGTGAAGCAGTTGAGGTGGGGGGAGGGGATACTAAAAGCAGAAGACACGCCCTGTCAACAGTGAACAGTTGTCATCCAGCTTCAACTGAAGGTGGCCAAGGGAAAGCCTGGGTGGTTACAAATATTTCAAGAGCTTCTTATATTTCAAGAGAGATGCTGATCCCTATATTTCTGTAAAACTGTTTGTATCTTCAAACATTGGTAACTAACTCATAAAAGCCAACAAAACAAAACACTGTGGACGGGGGGGGGGGGGGGGGGGGGGGGGGGAGCAGTTGTGCCTGACAAACTCAGGACACAGATTGCCATTTTACAAGTGCTCATCAAAAAGTATTTAGTCAACTAGGCAAGCTGGTAGAAGTGAAAGTTATAAATGCTTCCTCTTTGGGCAAAGCTCAGAGTAAAGACAGCAGGAAGCCAGTGGTTTAAGGGGGTAGAGTAAAAAGGAGGCGAAACATATTTTGAAAGCCTCACAATTTTGCTCATTGTAGCCCTGTCTGCCTGTATTTAGATGGAACAATTGGAAACTGTGCAGTGTCATTTGTCAAGCCTTACCACATACAAAGCTTCACTTCCCACAGTTTTAATACTGCCAATTTCATTATAAAGGAGATCAGTTCCCAGAGTTTTCACTAATCAAGGTATCACACTATACATTTTTTGGCACACAGCATATTTATGAATAACATTAAGTTCCATCTACAAGGATGGTTTTTCCAAGATGCCACAGGCTGAGTGTGGTTTTAGATTCTGCAGCCCAAACAAGGATCTGAGAATATAGGCTTTTTTTTTTTTTTTAAGGAATTAAATTGTAATCTGCAATGCAGCAATAATTTACTACAGAGCTTTGGGCAAAAAGCCTGCTGCAAATCGTCTGTCTGAAATGTTATTAACACATCAGCTATCAAGGTCAGCAAAAGACACTATAGAAGTTTCTTTTACTGTTCTTAGATGGTGAAATATATAAATCACTTAACTGGGGCACAGAACTTGCTTTAAGCAAATAAATTCAACATTTGCTATCAATCGATTTCAAGGAGCAGCAAGCTGATGAATAGCTCTTGGGATAGAAGAATCCTAAAGCTTAAATTAGAGAGTAAGAATCCCCCACAATGACACCTCAAGGTACACATATACCTTTGAGTAAAAGGAAAGTATATATGTTTATAGGTATGTCCATGAGGTATCTGTAGTATATGTGTGAGGAAAGTGTTTTCCTGGAGAAACTAGAAACATCCATATGGTTTTACTATAAATTTCTTAAAGCTGGTACTGCTTACTTACATGCTTTTTTGCACTCTATTATAAATTTATTTTCTATATAAATAAATATTATCTTATTACCAACTATCTCCATTAGAATCCAGCAGACCATGAAATAGGCTTTGCAAGATCAAGCAATGCACTTAGGCCCCCCAAAACATTGTTTTGGCTTCTAGCTTAAGAACTCATGGAGAAATAAAATTTTACATAACAGTTTGGAGAACATACAATATATAATCCCTCCCAGTCAAAGGCATTTCTAAAAAGGAAAGCAGATTATTGATAACTGTGAAAAATAAATGTTTCTATTTCTACCTACTTCTTCTTTGTCTACCTTTCTAGTATTTCTAACTTTTACATTGTTTCCAACAACCCATATTTAAACAGGTATATTTTTGCTAATGCAAAAACAACCTAAGGACAAAGCATCGTAAGATTTAAATCTGCTAAGTTAAACACTAAGTTAAGTGATCAATCCCTACTCATTTTAAGCACATGGCTTCCAAGGAAAATGCTACTAAGAATAATATAAAATTGAAGAGCAAGTTAGGTGCCGCATTCTAGATGCCATTCTGAAATGTTGCTAAAATATCAACAAATCTAGTCCATATTCCATTAATTAAGAAAATGATGTCTTAGGGACCATCACAACAAATATACACAGTTGATCATGGTTATAGGCATTCATTTATTTTTTTAAATTTTTTTCAATGTTTATTTATTTTTAAGAAAGAGACAGAGCATGAGCGGGATAGGGACAGAGAGAGAGCTAGATGCAGAATCCAAAGCAAGCTCCAGGCTCTGAGCTGTCAGCACATATCCCCATGTGGGTCTCAAACCCATGAACTGAGAGGTCATGACCTGAGCCGAAGTTGGACCCTTAAAGGTGTGCCCTTATAGGTGTTCATTTAAATCTTTATTTAAATTGCATAAATTTTAGCACCTTTCATATAGTGCATGTGCCCAGAGTTCAAAGTTAAAAAGGAAGATTTAAGTACCCTCCCAAAGAAAAAGAGTTTATTTTTGCCCAGAATTTAAAGTGAGTAGGAAATGTAGAAACACAAATTTTTGCAGCATAAGTTCTATTGCCAGGTTTAGGAACTGGCAAAAACCCAGGAACCATGCAAAAGGCTGGCACAGAGGGAACGGTCAGTTTTGATTGGCAGACGGCAAGCCACAAAGCACACAAAAGCACATTTGTGTTCTGTGTTCTGAGAGCACCAGAAAAGAAGCAATGTTAGGGCCCCTGGATACTTATACAGCAAAAACCATAAGTTCTGCCATATGAATGAAACATATCAAAATTTTTATTTAGTATAACACACAGGAAAGTTTTAAAGGAATTGAGCTTATAGCTGAAGAAAAATTACATCATTTGGTCTAATACAATGGTTTTATTGCTCACTATAGGACATTGCTTTTGTGTGGTCATATTTCAAAGTCAAAAACAGTTTTCATATAATCCAAGGGCTTTCTAAAATTAAGTATATTTAAGTATGAACTTATATGGAGGACTCTATTTTTTTAAAAAAGTAATCAATCTTAAAATCCAGCTACGTGGTAGTAAGCATCAATGTAGGTTGGATGGGAGAAATATGGCTTTGTGGAAAGGAATCTACCTGGGGCCTCTTTGACTCAGAGATCAGTCTTGGCATGATGATGGAGGGGCAACCATATATCATGCATTTCCTAATGGGATGTGTTAGGAACTAGGTGGCTTCGCTCATAAAATATTTGTGCCTAAAATGTTCAACCTGAATGTCATCACTCCTAAAGATTGAACCTCTAGTTTATAGTAAAACAGGAGCTGGAAGAACAAGCTAACACAGCACCACCACAAAGCAATTAAACACATTTAAAAAGCAGGTTGTTCTACAAGACAACTGGCCCAGTCTCATCAACAAGTTAATATCATGGAGAGGAAGGAAGTAAAGGAGGGAATGAGGAAAAAGCAGGTGTTGTAGATAAAAACAGTCAAAATACATCACAAATCAATGTACTATGTGTCCCTCCATTAGGATCCTGGTTTCAATAACTGGCTATAAAAGATATGTTGGGGACAGGACAGAATATTTAAAATTTAAATATGGGCTCAGTACTAGATAGTGTAAGGTAATTATGTTATATTTTTAGTTGTGATAACAGATTTGTAGTTATGTGGGAAACTGCTTTCATTTTCTAAGAAATCCATGAAGTATTTAGGAATAAAATGTCATGATGTCGATATTTTATCTTAAAAGACTTTATAAAAAATAGATGAAGCAAATACAGAAAAAGTTTTAACAATTTTAAAATCCAAGTAGTAGATATATGGATTATTTTATATATAGTATTCTCTCTACTTTTGGGTATGTTTAAAATTTTTTATAATAATAAATATAAATAAACAAAACAAAACAAAGCTATTTATTTTTTAAGTTGCTTCTGTTACATCCTTTCTTACTGTAAATATTCAAAACAATATTGCATTTAACTATCTTCCTGTCCCATAAGTTCTAACAAATAATATTTGACCTCCTATTTATTCATATTTTTTAATGCTTTTAAAAAAAAAAGCAACAAGTTTCTAGGCCTTAATTTGTTAACTTTTACAGAACACTTAGGAGTAGACCTTATTCCACTATTCTACAACACAAATTAAAATACATTCATCTTTTAAAAAATAGCAAGTCACTCAATGCTATCATCTCCAAATGACCACTGTTAATATTAATATTCCAGTATTTTTTAGAATAGAAATATTTTGATATACTCAAGATGTTATGTACAAGTTTTTATTCTGCCTTTTTCTGTATTGTGATAGAGCCCAGGGATTACAGTCTTTTTCTAAATATTTTAAATTGTTTTAATGGATTCTCTAACCACAGGGTAGATTTTACAACCACAGTGCACTTAAGCATAAGAAAGAATTTTGCCTAGCCACAGCAATCAGACAACAAAAAGAAGCAAAAGGCATCTAAATTGGAAAGGAAGAGGTAAAACTTTCACCCTTTGCAGATGACATGATAGTATATATAGAAAACTTGAAAGACTCTACCAGAAAACTACTAGAACTGATAAACAAATTCAGTAAAGTCACAAGATACAAAATGAATATAAAGAACTCTGTTGCATTTCGATACATCAATAATGAGGTAGCAGAAAGAGAGATTAAGAAAATAATCCCATATATAATTGGGATTAATATATAATTATATATATATATTACATAATTAGGTATATATTAGGTATATTAGGTATAATTAGGTATATATATATAATATATATAATTAGGTATAATAAGATAGCTAAAAATAAACCTAACCAAAGAGGTAAAAGACCTGTACTATGAAAACTACAAAACATTGATTAAAGAAATCGAAGAAGACACAAAGAAATAGAAAGATGTTCCATGCTCATCGATTGGAAGAACAAACGTTGTTAAAATGTCTATACTACCCAAAGCAATCTCCACATTTAATGCAATCACTATCAGTATATCAACATTTTTCACAGAACTAGAGCAAAGAATCCTAAAATTTGTATGAAACCACAAAAGACCCTGAATAGCCAAAGCAATTTTGAAAATAAAAAGCAAAGGTGGAGATATCACAGGTCTAAACTTCAAATTATAGTACAAAGCTGTAGTAATCAAAACATTATGGTACTTGCATAAACATAGACACATAGAACAAAGAACAGAATAGAAAACCCAAAGGTAAACCCACAATTACATGGTCATTCATCTTTAACAAAGCAGGCAAGAATATCCAATGTGAAAAAGACAGTCAGTGTCTTCAACAAATGGTACTGGGAAAACTAGACAGCAACATGCAAAAAAATGAAATTGGACCACTTTCTTTCACCATTCACAAAAATAAATTCAAAATGGATTAAATACTGGAGCACCTGGGTGGCTCAGTCTGTTAAGTCACTCTTGATTAAGTCACTCTTTATTTCAGCTCAGATCATGATGTCAGTGTTCTTGGGATCCAGCCCTGTGTTGGGCTCTGCCCTAACAGCGTGGGGCCTGCTTGGGATTCTCTCTCTCCCTGTCTCTCTTCCCCTCCCCCACTCATGCATGTGTATGCTCTCTCAAAATAAAGAAATAAAAATTTTAAAAAATGGATTAAAGTCCTAAATGTGAGATATGAAACCATAAAAATCCTAGAAAAGAGCATAAGCAGTAATTTCTCCTACATAGTCTGTGGCAATTTTTTTCTAGACAGGTCCCCTGAAGCAGGGGGGAACAAAAGCAAACAAACAAACAAAACAAAATAAAATAAAATTATTGGGACTACATCAAAATAAAAAGCTTCTGCACAGTGAAGGAAACAATGAACTAAACTAAAAGGCAATGTAGGGAATGGGGAAAATATGAAATATTCAGTAAAAATGAATGGGGAAAAATGACATATTCAATAAAAGGTTAGTATCCAAAATACACAAAGAACTGATAAAACTCAACACCCAATAAAAACAAATAATCCAATTTAAAATGGGCCGAAGACATGAACAGACATTTCTCCAAAGGAGACAAACAGATGGCCAACAGACACATGAAAAGATGCTCACCATCACCTATCTTCAGGGAAATGCAAATCAAAACTACAATGAGTTATCACCTCACACCTGTCAGAATGACTAAAATCAGCAACACAAGAAACAACAGGTGTTGGTAAGGATGTGGAAAAAAAAAGAACTCATATACCCTTGGTGGGAGTGCAAACTGTTGCAGCCACTCTAGAAAACAGTATAGAGTTTCCTCAAAAAGTTAAAAATAGAACTATTATCCAGTAATGGCCCTACTGGTCATATACCCAAGAATACAAAAACACTAATTCAAAGGGATACATCCATCCCTGTGTTTATAGCAGCATGATTTACAATAGCGAAATTACGGAAGCAACCTAAGTGTCCATTAATATATGAATTGATAAATAAGATGTGATATGGAACATTATTCAGCCATAAAAAGAACGAAATCTCACCATTTGCAATGACATGGATGGAGCTAGAGAGTATAATGCTAAGTGAAATAAGTCAGAGAAAGGAAAATTGCCATATGATTTCACTCATATATGGAATCTAAGAAAGGAAACAAAAGAGCAAAGGGGAAAAAAAGAGAGAGAGAGAGGCAAAGCGAGAAACAGATTGTTAACTATAGAGAACAGATTGTTACCAGAGAGGAGGTGGGTGGGGGGATGGGTGAAATAGGTGATGAGACTTAAGGAGTGCACTTGTGATGAGCAAAGGGTGATTAAAATGTAAATTAAAAAGAAAAATGCCATTGTGAAAAAAAAGAAATAATTCCTTTTTTTTTAATGTTTATTTATTTTTGAGAGAGAGAGAAAGAGAGAAACAGAGACAGAGCACAAACTGGGTAGGGGCAGAGAAAGAGGGAGACACAGAATCTGAAGCAGGCTCCAGGCTCTGAGCTGTCAGCACAGAGACTGACGTGGGGCTTGAACTCAGGAGCTGTGGGATTATGACCTGAGCCGAAGTCAGAAGCCCAACCAACTCAGCCACCTAGGAGCCCCAAGAAAGAATTTTTTTTTAAGTAAGGATTTAATTGTCATTTTCCATTACAGAGATTTGTAATAGGGAAGCCATGATGAGGAAGACCACGGTTAGCAGATAAACACCAGGCTACATTATGACTAGTATCATAATCCTAGTGCTCTTGTTTGGGTCCAGCCAGAGATGGGATCAAAGGCTCATTCCCTTCAAAGCTGCATAATACAGACATCCAGTTGCGTAACTTTACACAACTTAAAGCAATTTACCCTGGGGGGATGCTCCTTCAGAAAGGAATAACTGTGAACTGAGATAGTGAAAAATATTTACATAGATAAGACTTAGCTGAACAGGAAGAAAACCTGGCATGGATACTTGCATTGAGAGTCAAGGTGAAAGTAAGAAAGCAAGGGAAAGGATTGAGTTGGAGAAGGATTTGAAAATGGGCACGTCTGGCGGAGACAAAACAAGCAAAGGCAAGGCTTTGGGAAATGCACCTAGTACATGCCAGAAACCAATTTATAGCAAAGAGTATAGTGTGAGGAGATTTAAAAGACAATTTTGTAAGTAATCTTAGACCAATGATAAAAGACCTGGAATGACAGTCAAGTTCAACTGGATTTCAAACTTCAAGCAATATACAGTTACTGTGAGCTCTCAAGCCAAAGAAAGCCACAATAAAAGCAATGTTTTAGATAGATTAATCTGGCAGAAGTGTGTGGTGTGATTTGAATTGGGGGTAAATAAAACCTGGGAAAGTAGTGACATGTCTATAACAACAATGAGTCAGTTGAGGTTTTGTAACCATTGGATTAAGAAACCAGAGACACTTTAAAGAAGAGTAAACAAGACTCCAGGGCTAATTCAGTAAGAGAGATAATGGAGAGGAAGAAAATGAATAGTGACTTGATGCATCCCTTAGTAACTGGGAGAAAGGTGTGCCCCCAAATACAGGGAAAGTGGGAGGATGGGGAAAAGCTCCAGATGAGACAGAAGCTTGATTTGGGATATCCAAATTTGAGCTGATAGTGGGACATACATGTGAAAGTATTCTATAGGCATCTGGAAAGATGAATCTGGACCCAGAGTGTACAGTGAAACCAACAGTTAAGTAAGGTGAAGAGTTTCATGAGTGGTTTGTGGAATTCATCATCTTAACAGTATAGAACTCCTTATATAGGCCAGTAGTTTAAGTGGTCATTGAAATAAATTGCTTCCTCCCTCCCTTCCTCCCTTCCTCCCTTCTTTCCTTTCTTCCACAAATAAACATTTTCTTTCATCATGAATGACCTGTTACATTTACTCTGAATCAATGACATTCTAATCCCATCCCGATTAAGAAGGTTGACAAGTGAGAGTCACTTCAGAATATCTAGGGAATGTGTGCTCTCCTCTTCTATGTTAGAAATTATATGTCGAAAAGTCAAGGGATTTTTCATATCATGGGAAATATCAGTGTGAGTCTATCTCCACAGTTTGATTGCACATTCCAACCTTTTGAAAATACCTGTTATCAAACCTAGTCTTAAAATGCTATTGCATCTAGATTCAATGTTGCATTAAACCCCCTTATAAAAAATTCCCTGCCATCATCTTTGTTATAACTGTCAATATTACTCAGCTTCCATTATCCATGATATGATTAAGTTCCATTGAGTCTATTCCAACTCTCTTACATAGTTATTCATGGTGTTTCTGCTAAGTGTCAAACTCAGATAAGTATGAGACCACGTAACAATTCAAAACGCTGTCAAAAAAAAGTGAATCGAAAAGACATTAACGTAATGTCTTAATCGTTCAAAAATGAGTGGTGGTAGCTTCAGATAGGCAAGTCAACTGCCTTTTTAGTATTCTTTCCCACAGTATCAAATAACTCATTTTCTTTATCCTGTGCCATGATCTAAAGATCTTACCATAGCTTTGTTAACTTTGTTTGTGCCTGTGTAATAAAATAACTATTTTTTATACCTCATTAGTTGGCTGATATTAGCTAGAATGCTTTCAGCTGCAAATAAACATCTAATTAAGCTAGTTCAGATAAAGATATGTATTGGTCCATATACCTGGAATTCCAGGGGAAGGCATAGTATAGTTTTAGAACAAGCCAATAACTCCGGTCCTTTTTCTCCATAATTCCCTCCACCGAGTCCTCCACTGTGAATTAATTTCATCCTAAGATTACCTTCTGCATGACCAAAAAGGAGCTGTGTCAATTCTGAGCTTTTTATCTGCATCACCCTGATGACCAGAGAAAGACACACTATCTTTTTTGATTGGCTCTTTTTTAACCGCAAGGAAATTTCTTTCCCCGAAACCCTCAGCAAACCTGTCTTCACATCTCACCAGCACAAACTGTCACATCACATTCCCATTTCTAAAGCCATCACTGGCCAAAGAAGAGGGATTATCTTAGGTCAATGACACCAATCCCTAGAGCTGGGAAAAAATGTCTTTTTACCTGAAGCCCATTGGTTGGAAGGGGCAAAGAGATATAGCAACAAAAAAAATGAGGGGAACTGTTAGAAAGGAAAAAGGAAGAAATGAGTGCTTTGGTAGAGTTTGTTGGTTTGCCACTAGACACTACTTTGGTTTTTTAAGTGAGGGTTTTTGGGATGGGGTAAAGGAGAAAATGGAAAAGAGCCCATTTGACAGTTCTTGTGGTTATCCACTCTTCCCAATTGCCTTAATTTTTCTCTTTTCATATTTCTCAAGATACTTTGCCTGTCATTGCTCTCCATTTATGTGCTTAATTACAAGTTTAATTTCTCAATGAGATTAGTGACTAGGATCCATTATACGGGGACTACTTCTTCCTAGTAATTTTTTCATGTAGGTATTTTTCTTTCTTCAGAAAGAATAATATTTGGAAATATTTTTGGAAATATTAGTCAAATTCCTAATATTTGGAGGGAAAATTAATCAAGACATGAAAGCTTTTTGAGTATCATTTCTAATTCTTTTTCAGGGATGGGAGTATGTGTGGTATTTTAAAAATAGCATCAGTTTATCTAAGGAGATCTCACATTATCACAGCAAGAGTAAAAGGAAAAACTTAAAAACACAATATACTTGAGACTGGTTGGATTTACTCTTTCCTCTGTCTCCCGTATATTGCTCCTGAAAAGGGTGTAGTTTCATCTATTGCCTTCTAAGGGCCTCCAGGCCCTGGGAACATGACACCAATGGGCATTCCTCCTTATTCTGCCGCTGGTGGGAAGAATAAATCCCTTGGCCCCAGTAGGAAGGTACGGCAATTACTCCCCATATCAATCCTGCAAAATAAATATTATTCATTTAACTTATTCCCAAGAAAACCAAGGCCCTGAGAAGTTAAATCTCACCAAGTTACCACAAAATGATTGGTAGAGTCAAATTCAAATAGTGTTTTCTGATTCCAGGACTATGTTACTTCCAATGTGTCAAATGACTTCTCAATTCTAAATGCCATCCAACATTCTTTTTAAATTAATAAACTTCATTTTTTACAATTTTAGATTCATAGCAAAGCTGAGCAGAAGCTGAATGAAAAGTACAGAGTTCCCATATGCACCCTACATGCATAGCCTTCCTCACTATCAGTACCCCCAATCAGAGTGCTATACTTGTTGCAAGCGATTCACTCTTGGTGTTGTACATTCTAGGAGTTTAGACACTGATGTAATATAAGTACCCACCCTTGTAGTATCATACAGAATAGTTTCATTACTCTAAAAATCCCCTGTGCCCTACCTATTCATCCTTACTGCCCCCCTACCCCGGCAATCACTGATTGTTTTGTTGTCTCCATAATTTTGCCTTTTCCAGAATGTCAGATAGCTGGAATAGTACCATATGTAGCCTTTTCAAATTGTCTTCTTTCACTTAGCAATATGCTTTTTTAGGTTCCTTGGTGGCTTTTCATTGCTTTATAGCTCATTTCTTTTTAGTACTAGATGATATTCCATTGCCTGGATGTACCACAGTTTATGTATTCATTCACCTACTGAAAGACATCTTGGTCGCTTCCAAGTTTTGGCAAATGTGAATAAAGTTACTATAAACATCCATGTGCAGGCTTTTATGTGGATGTAAATTTTCGATCCAACCTCACCACACAAATCCCGTAGAAGTACAATTGTCACAAAGATTTACTGCAGCCTTGTCCTCTGAGTGGAGTTTCCCAGGGACATTAAGAATTCTCTAAATAAAACAATTTTTTTTTAGAAATTTAGCAGTTAGTATTTTATGAGAATTTATATATCCTGGTATTGTAAAAATTCCATTTGAAGAATGTTAGATTAATTTCAATTAATTTCTATCAATCTTCAATTGATAGAATGAAAGTCTCAATGCCAAATAAAAATGACAAAGAGGAATTATTTACTGGGAAGTACATATTTGTATACCAACCATGCTTGGTGTATATTTTAGAGTAAACATATAGAAAAAGGAGAAGGCTGTATAAGCAAACACAGAACCTTATCCTCAGAGGCCTCAGATCCTGTGCTTTCATGCAGCAAGTGAAGGGTGTGATGTCTGTAGCACTAGAGAGCAAAATAATTAATTCCATATCATAAATTACACTGAGGGCTTAATGCCCAGTAGGGGCTGCGACAATCATGTTAAAACAGGGACACATAGAATAAATTCCATTTTCAGTACAATTTTAGGATTTCAAATCAATTTGAATTTGATGAATTATGTTTAATGCAAATTTTTATTTATAGAGTTCATGCTATTTTAGATCATTCTTTTTATTATAACTGTTAAAGATAGAGAGAAGAATGGTTTACAGGAAAAGAAGTAATTAATCAAGTCCTTACAACCAATAATTTCAAAGTCGTCGTGGAGACTGTGTAGCTTTGCAAGCCAACCGAGAGGGATCCAGTGTGAAAGTTGAGTCTGGGGGAAAAGCAAGTAGGGGGGGAAGAGAATTGCCTCTACTTTAATGTGAAACACAAACTTGACAATGACAGAAGTAACCTCACTTAGAACAGAGATCAATCAGGTAACTCATGTTCCTGCAAGGACCAGGAAGGTAACAGGTAGGGACTGAAGAAAACCAGAAAACCAGTGCCCAATCTAAGGTAGCAACTACTACTCAGCTCCAGACGATTGTTGCCATGTACGAATCAGGAGCCAGTGTGGTTACATTTTATTACTTGGTGAATTGTCTTTTCAACTCCTTTGCCCATTTTTAAATTCAGAGGCTTGTTTTCTTATGAACTATTGAGAACTTTATATATATGTTCTGGGTGTCAGTACTTTATCAGATGTGTGCTGTGCAGATATTTCCTCCAAGCTTATGGCTTGTCTTTTCACTTTCTTGACATGACTTTTGAAGACAAAAATTTTTGCATTTGATGAAGTGCAGTTTATCAGTCTGCTCTTTCAGGGACCATACTCCTATGTTATATAGGAGTTCTCCCTTATCCACAGGGGCTATGTTCCAAGACCCCCATGAGATGCCTGAAACGGGGATTGCATCAAACCCTATATATATACCCATGTTTTTTCCTATGTATACATACATACCTAGGATAAAGTTTAATAAGTAAATTAGGCACAGTAAGAGATTAACAACAATAATAAAATAGAACAATTATAACAATTTATTTTTAACCTACGTTATGTGAATCTGGTCTACCTCTCTAAATATCTTAATGTGCTATATTCACTCTTCTTCTTGTGATGATGTGAGATGATAAAATGCCTAACTGATGAGACAAAGTGGGGTGAATGATGCAGGTATTGTGACCTACTATTGACTTTCTGATGATGTATCAGAAAGAGGAGTATCTGCTTCTGGACCATGGTTGACAGTGGGTAACTGAAATCTCAGAAAGCAAAACCACAGATGGGGTGGGGGGCACTACTGTATCTAGAAGCCCTTTCCCTAACCTAAGATGAGAAAGATTTTTTTTATGCATTCTTCTAGAAGTTTTAGAGTTTTAAAGTTTATTCTTAAAACTCTATTTAAGGTTAATTTTATTATATTGTATGGTTATGAATCAAGTCTTTTTTTCTGCGTGTAGTTTCTAACTATTCCAGTAACATTTGTTGAAAAGACTATTTTTTTCTCCACTGAATCACCTTGGCAATTTGTGAGCAATCAGTTGTCCAGACTTTTGCTACCAAGAAAATAGCTAATGTACTTTTCCTATTTCTCCCATGAAGTACAACTAAAATTTCTGAACATTATATATAAAATAAACATAAGAAGATTCTGAAAGATGGAGAGAAAAAGGCAGACTGGCTGGGGAATTTGGGACCTGAAGGATGGCCAAGTATTGGGTTCTGTGGGTTTTATTTTTGTCTCAGATATCCCAGACTTGGAGCTGAAGAAGCCAATGATCCATAAATGCCAATGGATGCAGACAATAAAAAGGCCCAACAAAAGTCTGCTCCCTCTAGCCAAAGGACCAGGAAAAGAAGAACTTCGAAAACAGGACCCTTTAGACAATTATTATACTCTCGCCAAACATCACAGAAAAAAGCAAGGCCCTATCCACATCCATGCCAGCCAAGGATGAGTGGGAAGCCTAGAAGTCTAGCCTTGTGAGGATATAATGAGGTGTTCCAACTCTCTCTGGCCATAGTGTCAAAGAAGGCAAAGTAGGAAGCAAAAACCTCCATACTAGAACAAATATCCATGTCTTGCATTGTTTCTAGCAAATCTGCTGTCAACCTTATCTTTATTCATCTATAGTGTGTTTTTGTATTTTTTTTTCTTTTCTCCATCTGCTTTTAAGATTATCCTTTTGTCATTCTTTCTAGGTAATTTAATTATAATGTACCTTTGTATAGTTTTCTTCATGTTTCTTGTGCATGGAGTCCATTGCTTCTTGAATCTGTGGAGTTTAAAATTTCAACAAGTCTGAAATTTTTTCAGCCATTATTTATTCAAGTATTTTTTCTACCTGCCTTCATTCATAGACTCCAATTACAAACATTCTAGGATGCTTGAAGTTTTCCCAGACCTCAATGATGCTCTTTTCTATTCCTTTCTCCCATGATGGTTCATTTTGGATAAATTGTACTTGTGTCTTCAAGTGTACTCATCTTTTTTTTTTTTCCCCCTTCAGTGTCTTATCTTCTGTTTAACCTATTCAGTATATTTTAAGGTCTCAGTCATTCTGGCTCTCAACTTCAAAAGTTTAATTTGGGTCTCTTAAAATTATTCTTTTTAGATTTTTGAACATATGGAATGTAGTTTAATAACTGTATTAATGTACTTATCTTAACCCAATTCTGAGTCAGCTTTCTTTGATTTTTTCTTCATCATTATGAGTCCTATATTCCAGCCTCTTTGAATGCCTGGTAATCCTTTTATATCAGACATTGTTGATTTTATATTATTGAGGGCTGCATATTTTTGTATAAATATTCTTAAGCTTTCCTTTTCAATACAGCTAAGTTACTTGGGAAAAATTTAATCTTTTTGAATTTTTTTTTAAGATTTGCTATATAGAACTAGAGTAGCATTTAGTTTAGAGCTAATTAACTATTGTCCACTACCATGACCCTTTTGAGCCCTCTACTCAACGCCCTGTGAATTGTGAGATTCTTCCAGTGTGGTTGATGCAATCAGGCCTTGTTGGCACTGTATGAATGTTCTATTACCTCTAATCATTTTTTGGATAGTTCTTTCCTTGAACTCATACATAGTTTCCTCACATGCATGGATTTATTAAGACTCTCTTGAATCCTAGAAGGGGACCCTCTGCAGATTTCCGAGGTTTTCTCATTGTGTAGGTCTCTCTTTTCAGCACTCATCCTTGTGAACCCTACTTGTTATCATAATCTCTTTGGACACCTGGAAGCATCTCCTTCACTCAGGGAGCCCATTGTCCTCTGCCTTAGTTTCTCTTCCCAGCACTACAGCCTGGAGACTCTATCAGGCACTAAAACAGGCAATAATAGGGCTAACTTCATGTGTTCTCTGTTTTCCCATCTTTTAAGTATCACTATCTTTCATTGCCTGATGTCCAGGGCCTTAAAGATTATTTTATCATATATTTTGTCTTGTTTCCTTGTTCGTTTCCTGAAAAAGAATAAATTCAATATCTGTTATTCTCTCATGGCCAAAAGAAGAAGTCTGGTGAGAACCTGAAGAAAACTAGATTTGGAAATTATACAGTCAGAAGAGAAAGGAATTTTTCTGTGGGATTTGGCCTTCCATTAGACACCACTAAGTTTCCTGGTCTCCCTAACACCTACCTTCACTGACTCCCAGAATGCCTCAGCCTTAGGGAAATGTACCATTAGGGAAAAAGTGATAGATAATGGACCTGGATCCTATGCTTCTGTATAAGAACTGAGTTTTTCTGAAAAGTCAGTGGAGATTCAACCAGCACAGTTTCAAGAGAAGCTTGGAACTAAGGATAGAGACTTGAGATTATAACCTGACATTGCTCTCTGAAGATTTGAGTTTTTTTTTTTAATTTTTTAATGTTTATTCATTTTGAGAGAGACAGCAAGCAGGAGAGGGGCAGAGAGAGAGAGAGGGAGACAGAGAGTCTCAAGCAGGACTGCACTGTCAGTGCAGAGCCAGATGTAGGACTCGAACTCACAAACCATGAGAACATGACCTGAGACAGTATCAAAAGTCAGATGTTTAACCAGATATGCCACCCAGGCATCCCAAGACCTGGGTTTTTTAATGTATTTTCACACCAGATCTGAGAAGTGCATGTGATCTGAAGGTGCAAATTCTTCTAAGGGGAGAACTCAAGAGGAACATATGCCCAAGTCTCCCCTTTCCTTACATATTGTAGAATAAGCACTCTTAATTGCATTATTTAATTCCCTCCAGAATAGGGTATACATACTAAATTCATAAATATCAGGAGAAAAAACTGTAGTGAAAGCCACAAGTTACCAAAGTTAGACTTATTTGTTTAGTCTGAGATTGCTGAAACTTGACCTTTAGAGTGCAATGTTTTCTGGCTGGGCAAAAGCAAGTTTGCTCTTAGAGCAAAACAATTCAAGAAATGACCATTGCAGAAAAAATGATTTTCAGGGTATAATATAGGCCAACTTACAGCACATTTTTAATGCTGTGTTACCAAAACCTGACATTCAAGTTGAAGTTCTAGTGCAAAAGTTAATGTTCGTGATGGACCAGTTTCTCTGCCTTCTTCCAAACATTACCCCAGCTTCTCTTTCAGAGAAACTCCTCCTGTTTAAGTGAACAAATATCTTATATCTTCATGAAGTTCATTCCTCAGGAAGACAGCCAAAAATGAAGAGAAAAGAAGGAAAACTGTATACTTACATTACCTTGACTCCCATGATGTGAAAGACAGCAGTAAACTTCATTAGAAAACCATGATGTCCTGGGACCCCTGGATGGCTCAGTCGGTTAAGCGTCCGACTTTGGCTTGGGTCATGATCTTGCTGTTTGTGAGCTTGAGCCCCACGTCAGACTCTGTGCTGACAGCTCAGAGCCTGGAGCCTACTTCAGATTCTGTGTCTCCCTCTCTTTATGCCCCTCCCCCACTCTGTCTCTGTCTCTGTCTCTGTCTCCATCTCTCTCTGTCTCAAGAATAAATAAACATTAAAAAAAAAAATAAGGAAAAGAAAACAATGAGGTCCTAACACTAATATTCAGGCTTAACTGCAGATATCTTATTTTTTCATATAATGTACTTTAAGTCTTTCAAATGTATAGAGACGATTTAAAATAATTCTTCCTTCATTAACCAAAAAAAAAAAAATCTCTGTTAGAAATCTGGTGTAATAAATAGCTGCAAGTCACTTCTTTCCTTCTCAAAAACTCTATTCATCTCCCTTTAAATCTGGGAGATTGGCAACAGCTGTGAAACAATTATCTGTAACAGATGGCTGAACACTTTCTCAGAGAGCATAAAGGTGTCTGACATGCCCCAGGACCCTTTACGTTTTGAGCACATAATCCCCTGTCCCGTACTAATATTGGACCCCAAACTAGATGATAAGTCTTGATTTCCTAACCTCACTGAAACATAGATATAATAAGTAAGTACTTTAAGCCCCCACTTACAAGGGGTGGGTAGATCCTGCTTCTGATAGGACTAGAAAGACCTTCAGTCTGCTCCAGAACAAGGCACCGTATATAATCTCCTCGCTTCTAGAACCACATACTGCTCTTAGCTCCAATTCTACAGTTGCAGTCTATGCTCCTAGTCATTTATCCAACAGATATTTATTGTGCATCTGCTATGTGCTAGGCATTGTGTTAGATGACAGAGACACAAAGGAGAAGGAGTCAGAAAAGGTCTGTGAAGGGAGTGAATCCAGGGACTGGAAAACAGAAACAGCAGAAGGTACGAACAAACAAATAGGTAAGTATAGAAATAAGATAATTTCGGAAAAATAAGCCCTTCAAAGGAGACAAAACAGTTATAAAAGAGTGATCTGAGTGTCGTGTGGAGGTTTCTTTAAGTAGAGTGGTAAGGGAAAGCCTCTGTGTGGTGACATTTGGGCTGAGATAGAATGCAAGCCATACAAGGAGCCCAGGTAAGACCACTCTCCCTATTAAAAGAGCAGGAAGGGCAAAGTAAGGCCCTAGAAGACCCAAGCCAAGCCCTGAATCCTTTTCTGGATCTTTGTCTCCTGGACGTCAAGTCTTATGAACACTGACTTTCTGACCTGCCCTACTATGACACACCTGTTCTACCCCCAAACTCCTCCCATGGCAATGCAAGCCCTGAGGAGTCCCAGCTCTAACAGAAAAGTCACCATCCCAGGCCAACCTTCTGCTACTGACCAACACTTTATCAAACACATTAGCTTTATCTTACAAGTCTATGTAGAAAAGATCTTTGTATGTCTTCCCAGCCAGGAGTTAGACCTGTACTCAAAGCACACTTACAGGAAGAAGAGACAAAAAATGGGGAAAAACTGATGTTTTCCAGTCCCTGGATTCACTCCCTTCCTAAAGCCTGGCCACATTCATGTTGTTGGACTATGAGACACTAATATATCATATCATATCATATCATATCATATCATATCATATCATAATAAAATAGAATATGATATAACATAAATCTATTTTTACATAAGGTAGCTTGAGTTACTCTGTTACTTATAGTCAAAGAATACTAACCATAACACTCTCTCCACTTTCCCTCTATCCTGCAAGTGTTTCTCTTTAATGCCAGCTACGACCTATGTACCCAGTGATTTAATATAATGGTAAGTGACCACATTTGGTCAGCTTTCCCATGCACTTTCTTCCTGATGGTAGAGAAGTTTCAATAGACACTCTGTTATTTCTTAAATGCTAGTGGTTTGTACTGTTTTCAAGTATCTAACCTTCAAATTGCCCAGCTGGTGTTTATATCATATTTTTCACCTGATGGCTGTACCCTTTGATAATATAATGTGTTCATTTTCCTAGTCCTGTCATGTTTTCATGTTTTTCTTAATATTCACTTTGACATTAGAGTCTTATTTTTCCCCCTATAAATATTTTAACAAGCATTCTTATAATATTTGCCTTCATATCATTGAAAGTTTCTAAGTGAGTTCTATTGGAGCAAAATACCCATGCTATATTCTTTGATCAGTAATAATATGTAAAAGAAATGTCACAGCTTCCTTCCCACTTGTTAATTTAAGTTCAGTATATTTGGTAGGTATTATAGCCTATGTCAATTTTAATCTCATGTGTAAATATAGTGAAAACAAAATTAGGAATAGATGATAAAACTGCAGGAAAAGAGATACTAGAAACTATTAAAAAAAAAAAACTTAGAATCTGTTTCTGGTAAGGCCAAGGTCTGTTAAGGACACAGATTCTCTTTTTATGTTAGCCATTATCATTCCTCCTCATAATGAACAATTTCAACAGAAGAAGAAGTTGTTGGAAACAAACAATTGTTAGAAAGATTCAGATTTTTAAGTCACTTCCAATCTTAGTATAAACGAATGATTCTTACCCTTTCTAAGATGATTTTAGTAATCCATCTACAATCACTTAATTATGCCAATACATATTCTTAATTAAAAAAATTAACCTTATTTAAACAAGTGATATCTAATGGAAACTCCAATGTCAAGTGTATAAAGAAAGACATTGAAGATGTGATGTGTTTATATTTTAGGGTTTGGAGCTCATAATAGGTGTGTAATGGAATAATCTAGTAATCTAATATATATATCTAAGTGGGATTGTGTAGACCAGCTCATTAGTCATTTATTTTATTCTCTTTCAAATGTCCCTCAACAGACTGAGCTGAGATCTTGGCAGTCATTTATGCAAGTGGGAATGAAAAAATGAATGACTGAAATGTATAGTACCTAGATGATAAAAAGCGCCAGGGAGAAAAATAAACCAAGGAAAGGGCATAGTCATATTCTATGAATCATTTCCACAGGGAAACATTAATGCTGTATTTCAAATGTGAATATAATTTTATTTTACAAATATTTGAGATAAATTTGATGAGAACCTTAGTGAGTTTAGGATCTAATAGAATAAACAGCTATTTAGAGACTTAGAATAATGTGCAAAGGAAACACTATTTTATAATGCTTTAAAAACACTTCCTATAAATAAAAAAGACTTACAAATTCTGGAGAATTGAACTTATTTAGCAACAAGATCATCCTCCGCATCATCTGCATCATCACCACGTTCCCCCTCAACAAAGAACACATCACACATATACACAAATGTGTATGAAAGCAAATACTTTTCACTTAGGCACTAAAATCAATCACAGGAAAGTATGGAAAAATATGTCTAAGAAGAACTTTATCCCTTGGTCTTACTTTCTGCACCAACATGCTTCTCACACAAAGTTTGCTTTGACCCACCACAGTTTACAGAATACATCTATCCTCCAGCAAGCTTTTAATACAAGTCACCTTGCTTCACACTATAGTTATAAAGGTTCACTTCCTGAAATTTAAAAAAACAAAACAGATGAACATAGGGGAAGGGAAGGAAAAATAAGATAAAAACAGAGAGGGAGGCAAACCATAAAATATTCTCTTTTTTTTTAATTTATTTTTGAGAGAGAGAGCATGAGCTGGGGGGTGGGGGTAGGTGCAAGGAAAGAGAGGAAGAGAGAGAGAATCCCAAACAGCCTCTATGTGAGAGTAGAGCTCATGTGGGGCTTGAACTCATGAACTGTAAGATCATGACCTAAGCTGAAACCAAGAGTCAGATGCTTCACTGAGCCACTCAGGCATTCCCATAAGAGACTCTCAAGGCAGAGAACAAACAAGGTGGCTGGAGGGGTGTTGGGTGGGGGGATGGGCTAAATGAGTGATGGGTATAAGGGGGCCACTTGTTGGGATAAGCACTGGGTGTTATAGGTAAGTGATGAATCACTAAATTCTACTCTTAAAACTGGTATTACACTATATGTTAACTAACTTGGATTAAAAAAAAAATTCACTTCTCATTGTCCTGACAGACCTACAGTTCCTTAAAGGCTTAGATATCTATTAAAAGAATACTTTAAAATATTTAACAACTCTTTAGTAACTTGTTAAATATGACTTACCCAATGATATAGTATTTATTATTTTAGAATATAGTTATTATGTTAGAATATCAATTTTTGAGAATTCTTAAAATAGGGTGTTTAAGTGTATTCTAAAGACCACAATAAATTTGTATGAACTTGAAACTATAGGAAACTGCAGCTGAAAATGTCATTAGGAATAATTTAATCCTACTTCCTTTTAAAAAGAGAAAGTTGACAACCAAAGAAACAAAGTGATTTTCCCAAGATTATTCAGCTCACTGGTGGTAAAGACAATCATGAATATCCTGGCATCTAAATTATGTCTCCTTTCTCTAAAACTTAGTAAATTCTCTCGATCTTAAATTTTAATACTCTGAATTATTTAGCAAACTGAATCTTTTTAAAGAATTGTATAAAATATCCTTAAAATGCTTAAATATACTGAGAATGCATGTCCTTAAATTTATCCATAGGCACCACTAGTTTTATCATAACAAAATAGCAGCATTTAAATCTCTGCCAAATCATGTTTAACAGAAGTAAACATAGCCTCTGCCTTGAGGTTGCAGCTATCCTCACCTTGCCGCACCATTGTCTAAGATGAAAATGTTTAGGTAGACATTGTAATAGCTCTCAGCAAAGAACATCTATTCTGAAATCCAAAGAGCTAATTCAACCTTAAGGATGAGGTGCTTTCTCATGTTATCCTTCAGGCTTGACCCAGCCTCAAAGACGAAGAGAGATTATTCATGGTGACTCAGCTCTGGGGTGGCAGCAAAGGAGCTAAAAGGTGGGTATAGATGGAATTTAAATCTGGAACATTATAAGACAGAAGACTAGAGAGAGTTCTTTTAAGACCTTGGAGTCCATATGGAAATCACATTGGACAATGTCATCAAGGACTGCCTCCTTGTATCTTGCAGAGTAAAGCATACAACTGGAATTTTTTGTTTCTGAGTAGAGATCAAAGAAATGTCCTAAATGTTCTCTTTCCTTCAGCCAAACCTTCTACTGACCAGGCAAGCACATTTATTTACAAGGCAGTTGCTCAGAGGAATAAGGGGGGAAACCCAGAATTTCCCGAAACTTTTAACATACAGTATACTAATGGCCTAATGATTAAATGTGATAAGACAGCCCAAAGTGATATAATTTTAACTCATTTAAAGTATAAAAATAAACTTGCTCAGGGCTTTTGAGTGGCTCAGTTGGTTGAGCATCCGACTCTTCATTTTGGCTCCGTTCATGATCCCAGGGTCATGGGATTGAGTGCTGCATCAGACTCTGCACTAAGCATGGAGCCTGCTTAAGATGATTCTCTCTCTCTCTCTCTCTCTCTCTCTCTCTCTCTCTCTCTCTCTCAAAAACCTAAAAGTAAAAATGAAATTGCTTTCCTAAAGGCTTCAAATCAAAATTGACAGAAAAAAATTAATGAATGTGTCTCACTTTTTTAGATTAGGCCTTTCCCTCCTTTAAGAATGATTTTTCAATAGTCTCTTGTTTGGAAACAGTTGAAAACTGTTAGAGCATTTCTTGTTAGTCTTGCTGGAGATAGGAGGCAAATGGATGAAGGATAAGTTCCTGTGGCCACAACTCTTCTTCTTTTTCTAGTATCTCATTTTTGTAACTCCAAGTACATTCATCCACAAATAGAAATGCCCTCCAAAGAAAGGACTACCTCTCAAAATGTGGCAACACGTATGAGCATATATTTTGTTCAGCTCAAGGCCTGGTACAAACTAACTTTTTAGTGTCAAAAAATAAAATGGTGCAAGGGAAGTATTGAAGATCACATCACAAACATATATTTTTAAAAGCATCAAGTTGTCAGAAACTTGCCAAAAGGAAACAAATATCACACACAGTGAAAAATCTTGCCAAAACCTTGAACAAAGTTGAAAGATCTGCAGACCCATAAAATTTTTTGCCAGTAGCACTAAATATAACTTGAGGTGGCATGTAACTTAAAAGCTAATCTCATCTGATGGGTCATTTCCTAACATGTACTTAAGAGTATCTTAAAAAGAAACACAAAACAGATATGAAAATTACTTTTAGCAGCTGTCAATACTCAGATTTAGAAATTTTATTGAAACCATACATGAAGGGTAAATAAAAACCTGATGGCATGAATTAATTCATGGTTTTTAAAATCACTCTTTTTATCCCTATAGAATGCACAAGAAAGGCAGTAAGTAAATGCTTCTTAATTAAAATAGCTAATGCTAGTTTAGTAAAAACTCTTATGGAGTAAGAATTTCACATGGGATCCAAACTATTGAATTGTTTATTTTTAAAGGTTTCTTCATGCAAACTTATGACATAAATAAATACTTCTTCAAGTTCCAAATTACCTAGATATGTTTCTGACAGGCTGGAAAACATGTCAGAATAACAAAAGTGTTGCTAAAGATCTGAAGTACTTAACATTTTTCACCCCATTTGCCAAGATTCATCTAGATTTTTAAGATGGTAACAGCATACTTATAATTCAGAATTTAGTTAACTCAGTTAAGAGTGAACAAATCATTTTCTCAGAATCAAAACTGAAAAATCTGTACTTGAGAAAAGTATGCATCACAAGAAGAAATTTGAAATCAAATGAGAAATTACAAGATGCTTCTTAGAGATCAGAAACTACCAGGGCCTGAAAAAAGGGGAAATGGAGACTTACTACTTAATGGATAGAGTTTTGTTTGAGGTGATGAAACATTTTGGAAATGATAGTGGTGATATTTGCACAACATTGTGCATGTAATTAATACTACTGAGTTGTACATGTAAAAATAGTGAAATGATAAATTTTGTTGTATATGATTTACCACATAACATGAAAAGGAAAAAAAAAAAACAATCAATGGTGTCTTACATTTGCTGTCTTTCAGGCAGTAGTTGTGAGGTGGAGCCATTGCCCACACAGGTTCAAATTTGGTTGGTTATTCAGATTATTATTAGAAAAGCACAAACCCTGAACACTTCACCCAACACAGTATTCAAGAACCGTTTCAGGAGGAAAATATGAATCCTAGGTTTTTTTTTTTTCTTTTTGTCTTGTTTTTGTAAGTTCAAGAAAATGCCAGCATCAAGAAAGTGCCAGCCACAGAATTGGTGGCTATGGCTTGAAAAAAAATTCTAAAGACAGTAATGAAGAAATAATGGCTCTGAGAAATATGGCTGCACCAATGCATTTGATGACATAGAGGATGATATATAGTGTGGAAAACCATGTTACAGCAAGGGCTCTGAATAGAAAACTGAGTTAAGAGGGTGGGTGAACTCTGAATATAAAACGTTCTGTGAATACCTTAGTCAATCTATCTTGCTTATATTTTCTCTTTTAGTATACACACATACAAAAAAAGTCTAAGCAAGCTGTTTTAATTAATACAAAAATTCTGAGTGAGAAGACTCACTGTGAGACAGCTTACTTAACTGTTTTTTTTTAACCTCCCCTCCCCCTTAGAAGTACATAAAATAAAAGTGTCTTCTAAGCAACGGCATCTTAGATTTCAATAAATACAGTAATTTCAACGAATAACCGAAGACTAATATCTTTAATAAGAACGGAGTACTCCTACAAAGCTATAGAGAAATGTGAAAAAGTCAGGGTTTAAAAATGGGCAAGGAATAAGAATAAGCAGTTCACAAAAAACTAAATAGCCATCAAATTCATTGGAAAGATGGTCAGCCTAAGGCTGGAGTGTTGGGGGAAAACATTGACTTCCTATTCATTTTTCCTGATGGAAGGACTGCCTAAAAGTGGCACTCCTGATCTGTCTTTGTCCCTTTCCCAGTGACTCTTCTAACTGGTAAGTTTGGGAAAGGGAACTTGTCATGTGCAGTTCAGCCACTTTCTCTCTTTCCTTCTAGGATATGACTATCCTATGAATCACAAATTCTGTTTCTTCATGTATTTTTTTCCAAGGAGAGACTGCTAATGGCAGAAGGTCTGTTGTTTTCTTATTCTTCCTGTGATAAAAGTGGGGAAGATTAATTCTAGGATATTGTATTTGGAAAACTATAGTTATCACAGATATAGGCCAAGCTGTCCAACAGCTTTATCAATAGCATAGGTGATAGTCTATATCTTGACTCCTACATATGCCTCTTAATTTATTCTAAATCATGCAGGAAGGTAAAGGGGTGTTACTGGTTCTCTCAAGCTTCATCAAATTATTAAGCAGTTGCAAATAAAAACAAGGAAATAGTATTTTGCACATAATATTGGTAAAAATTTTAAAAATAATAGTGTTGGGAGGCAGTAAGAAGCCCATTCTTATATAGTTTTCGGAAGTATAAGCTAGTAAAGGCCTTTGGAGAATTTAGAAGCTTTATTTATACTTAAATACACACATCTTTGACCTGTGAATTTCACTTCCTACAAAGTACTCACACATGTACAGGATTATTTGTATAAGGATATTCATAACGGTAATGTTTCATAGTGAAAAACTGAATATGGTTAACTAGAGAACCTATGTTTTTTTAAATATTTATTTAATTATTTTGAGAGGGAGAGAGAGAGCATGAGTTGGGAGGGTCAGAGAGAAAGGGACAAATGGAATACCAAGCAGGCTCAGCTCTCTGCTCTGTCAGCGCAGAGCCTTACATGGGGGCTCTAACTCACAAACCCTGAGATCATGACCTGAGCCAAGATCAAGAGTCGGAAGCTTAATCGACTGAGCCATCCAGGGGCCCCAAAGTATGACTATTTTTATGCAGAAATACGATGTAATAATTTAGGATGGGTTGGTAAACTGAAACTATGAGCCAAACTTGTCTTGTTTTTACAAATAAAGCTTTATTGAAACAACCATGCTTATGAATTTATGTACTGTCTGTGGCTGCTTTTGTGGTATACAATGGTAGAATTTAGTAACTGCAACAAAGACTACATAGCCTGTAAAGTCTAAAATATTTACTATCTGATATTTATTTTTTTTAATTTTTTTAACGTTTTATTTATTTTTGAGATAGTGAGAGACAGAGCATGAACAGGGGAGGATCAGAGAGAGGGAGACACAGAATCTGAAACAGGCTCCAGGCTCTGAGCTGTCAGCACAGAGCCCAACGCGGGGCTCGAACTCACAGACCGAGAGATCATGACCTGAGCTGAAGTCGGACACTTAACCACCCAGGCGCCCCTACTATCTGATATTTAAAGAAAATGTTTGCCACCCTGGTTTAGAAGAATGAAATAAATTTAGACTGATCGAGGCTGATCATGAAAAAAAATTAGAACAAAAACAGCTGAAGACTCACATGATCCCTATTATACAGTATGATCTCCACTATATAAATTATATGTATGTAATGCAATCTAACACAAACAGCATTAAGCAGTTACTTATTGAGGAAAAGAAGGGCTAAGGTACAGGAACAGGGTGGGTGTGGGGAGGCGGCAAAGAAAGTATGTTTCTATCCAGGAATGTCTCTTGCCTCCTCGCACTCCCTGTCCCTTCACTAAATCCTTGCCTAAGACTCCTGTTCTGCCAAGCCGAGAGGAAAACTCTTCATTTGATCCTACCATTTTTACTGGTACTGCAACCTTCCAATGAAGAAGGTTGAGATGAGGTAGTTTATTATCAGTGGTAAGCTTGCATATTTTGCCATGTCTTTTTCCACTGTGTTTCCTCTTTTGAGAATTTTAAGACTTAAGTTATAGAAACTGGTTCCTTTTAAATTTGATCAGATAAACTAAAGAAAATTCTAAATGAAACCATGAGCTGAAGACAAGTAGACATACCTAAAGTATCATGGTAACTGACATTTTTTTCTTACTTTTGATATTTCAACAGAAGATGAAAAAAATGAAGCTTCAAGAATGAGAACAACCCTCCTTCCCCAAAAGATTGTGAATTTTTTTTTCTTGATTATAAATTATTATCCCATTAAGCACAAGAAACTGGAACCCCTTAAAATTATCATGCTGAATCACATCTTTGGCAATTTCAGCTAAACCACGAGAAGTTTTCTGAAAATATCTGCTGCCTGTCCCACTGCTAAAACTATTTAATCTTAGTTATAAAGAGGTAAAAGCCATGGTGGCTGTTCACTGATAGCTAGCAAAAAGCCAATTATTTAGTTCTTGAATGAAGCTCCTTCTTTCTCTGGGCAAGCAATCTATATTTATTACAATATACTTGTAATAGCACTTTGCAGCTATAAAGTGTTTTCCTATACATTACCCCATCTGTCCAGTAAACTTGTCAGAGTCAAACAGGAAATTCTGAGTTTCTTTAATGTGAATACTATCTCAGAGATGTTAAATAATTTGTCTAGGCTAAAAACTGGCAACTGTCAAAGGACAGATTCAGAGTGCCTCTCAGAAACATCTAAGTATACACTTTTAACAGTTCAAAGATGACTGTATTTCCTCTTTTTAATGGCCTTTTCTCAAATGACTTAAGAGAAACATTATTTTTCCATGGGAGACAAGTGTTAAGTGTTAGAGATTCCTATTTATGTCTTTAACAACAGCAAGAGACTTTTTAAAGAATACAGGTAGAGGAAGATAGGGAAGAACAATCCTCAAAACTTCATCATATCTAAGAGTGCACCAAATATCATTAACTAGTTTCATTAAGACCAAAATCTGCCTAGGATTCAATTCTTACCTTATCCTACTTTCCTAAACATTTGAAAATTGTCTGAAAATCATTACATAAAAGGACCACAAAAGATTAGTGTCCGAATAAAAGTGAGTAAATCAAAGAAACCCAACCCATGATGGTATTACTATAAAAATATAGGCATTGATTAAAAAACAAATCCAAAAGGTTGACTTTTAGAATTGTTGATAAGACAGTTAAAAAAACACACATTTTAAAGCAAATCTCAGAAAATAATTTGGGCTGGTGTATTTTCCTCACCACTCCCTTCCCACGAACCCAATATTACTGATTATTCAAAAAATGGAAAGATAACCTCCATAAAAGTCCTTAGGAGACTGCAAGTATAATGAAGTAATTTAGGTAGCTAAAAAAATGGATGAAAACATTACAGGAAACTAAAATCAGTAACAAGATCTTTAACTACAAAAAGGAAAAAAGAAAATTAAAGAGACTATTTAATGGCATTGGAGGGCCATTGACTTTGTTTCAGGATTAAAATGAAATGCTGAAAGATCATTGCTTTCACCAGCTCTACCTTCATCTAACAGCCTATAAGAGATTTCTTTCAGTATTTAATCACCTAAACATAGGACATATACATAGGAAAAATAAAATAGCAAAAAAACCATGCTTGACTGAACTCAACCTGCTGAATTTTAAATGGTCTGTCACCTCACAAGGTAGACTATCTTACAAGGCCATATTCTTAGAACTTAGGGTACAAGACATAGCATACAGTTAAACAGTATCTGTAGGATACAGAAGGTGAAAGTAAAAAAAAAAAAAAAAAAAAAGGCTAGTAGACCCCTAGAGATAGTATACTAGTAAATTCATGATGGGAATAGCAATCTAAGTCAATATCGATATAGGAGAAGCCTTAAGATTTTACCCTTTTGAGATTTTCTTTCTCGTTTTCAAACCCTTTTCCTCATCTCTCTTAACCCTGACTTCCTCTTCTTTTTTACCTCATCTGTATCTCACTCAGGATCTACCTCTCCTTGCCCTCACAAATCTTCCCCTCTCCTAATTTATAATAATTGAGGAAATGCATATGTTTTTTACATTTACATAATCTTTCCTTCAACTATATATATGCTTCTGGTTCTCAAGAGTTGCAATATGGTATAGTAGGAAGAATGTTGGAAGTCAATCAGAAAATCATTGTTGAGTTCCAGTTCTGCCACTATCTATTTTTGAGATCACGGGCAAATAATTTTTCAAAAGAAAAAGCAAAATATTCTTATCCAAGATTTAGACAACTTAGTATAGACTGAGTTATAGTCTATACTATAACTCAGTCTAAAATAAGGACTTTTATGGTTTTTCCACATATTAGAGCAAGTGCAAAATTAAAGTAGGTAAGGTTACCCAAGACCTTATGGTTCAGTTGTCTAAATTTGTTTCCAGTTTTAAAGTTGTTTTGTTCAAGTCAGGATTCAAAGGTGGCATTTGCATTTACTCTATGTGTTAAGATTCTTTAACGTAAAGGGTCCCTCTCTTTTTCCTTGCAATTTGTTAAACAAAACCAAGTCAGTTACCCTGTAGAATTGCCCGTTATAGATTTTGTTGACTGCTTGCCCATGGTAGCTTTTAACATGTTTCCTTGTGTCATGTACTTCCTATTAATAGAACTAGGGGCTTGATCAGTTTTTTTTTTTTTTCTTTTGAGTCATAGTATAAGGGATATTAAAATAGACCAGTGAGTTCAAGTCTTGTCATCTTGATGTACCCACACAAAGTTCCTCCTCAGCTTTTCAATTAATGGCTTCATGAGTGATTGATGGCCATTGCCTAACTCTGATTAGGAGTTGTGAAATGGTGATATTCTAACACTCCTGCATTTATTAACTGGAATAATTCTACATATTTTATAAATTCTTCCACTCAATTATTTGATTACCCTAGGATAAGGCAGGATGAATGCTTCTTTGTCTCCAAGTAATCAGTTTCCAGAATAACTCCTTAATACTCCTCCAAAGGTGACTGAATTGGTTTATCTTTGTTTGCTATTAACATTTGGAATGCATAATTTACATATTTAAATTGTTCTGGTCCATTGTAGTTATTATCCATAATCTCTTATCCATACAGAGATTATCAAATTACTTTTGAGAAAAGATGGTGGTATTTGAGAGCTTTCCTGCTTTGGTGAGAACTGATAGGTATTACTGTTAATTTTTAGATGTCAAATGGTACCATGATTTTGTTGGAAGAGAAATGTGTTATGTCAAATCAAATAACATCTCTCAGATTTGCTCAAAATAACCTGGGGGCAAGTAGGTTGGGATAGAGATAAAATAAGTTTGGCCATAGGTTGCTAACTTTTGAAGTTAGTATAAAACTATAGTCAACTACTGTTCATTATGTTATTCTGTTGTATACAGTTGAAAAAATCCATAATGAAGTTTTAAAACTCCCATTTCAAGAGTAAAAGTTACCTATTATTAAAAAAGTTTATAACAGAAAACCAGGAGAAAACACACAAACTTACGTTCAGCTCATATCCAACCAGATAGTTTCTGAAAATGATATCATGCAAGAGGAAAAAATATACATGCAAGAGGAAAAAAACTGATTTATTACACAACCTCACTTTCCATTAAAAAAATTTTGGATATTTGAAGTTAAGAGATAGTATGAAAAGTGTGATTCTTAAAGTATTCTTTATTAAGATCATTAAAAGTTGTAGAAACAACTTTATTATTATAAAGGCACAGGGAGACAGTTCTGATAAAATATTCAAATTAAACAGTAACTTACAGTACAAAAGACAATTTTAATGCACATACAAACCCCAAATGTCTGATTCAAAAATATTTTACTGTGTCTATTAATGGGCAATGATTAAAAATATAAATTGCTGCTGTATAATAAATATCTGATAGTGAACATCTTGATAGCAAAGTGAACAAAATATTTATTGCTTTTCACATACATATTTTTCCCTGTAATTTAAAATTCCTAATTCTTTTACTATCTTCTCAATCTTTCCACATAATCTCATGGGGGAAATGGTAGTTGTAACAACTACCTCCAGTAACAATCACTGCTGGCAGTGTTTTCTCACTTCCTGTTTTGCAATCACAATCACTTTTCCAAAGTAACATGAATGTTTGCTAAGCCACATGAAGACAACCCTCTGTGACTGGCATTCTAAAGTTTGTAATGAACACTTATCAAATATAAAAGGTGCTGTTTTGAAAATGTGTACTTTATTTGAAGTTCTAAGTGGAGAATGACAAATCATTTTACCGACTCCCCTCAAAAGTTTCCTGAAGTTGTAAAAAGTCAGCTTAGTAAAATTTCTAGCACTTAAATGTTTCTTTGAGGGCCAGTTGATACCTGTAATATATGGATGTATAAAAATTAACATAATGCAATCTATTTTATAATGGAGAGACCTTACCCTTCTCCCAGTTTTTATACTGAGATTAACATTATTGATTTCATCATGCTTTTTTGTAGCAACCCAGTTATAGATGGTACAAGCAGAATTTCTATCACAACAGTAAAATAACATGAATGCACCATCTTATCTCAATGCTATTTCAACTTAAATATCTACATTAAAGTATTTGATAATCATTGTAAAGTTACTTAACCGTATGTCATGTTCAGACAGTGTGTAGCAGCTAGTAATGTGCCTGGCACAGAGTTGATGGTCAATAAATAGTTGCCGAATGAATGAAAAAGAAAAGAAAAACTTGGCTTTGGTTGTGCACATTTTAATCACTTTCTGATTTAGAATAAGGTCAGTCTAGAACTAAATACTACTGCACACTACACCAAACTTTGCTGTAAGCTAAAGCAATAATTCTAAACAAATAAACAAAAAAAGGATCACCTAGGTCAGTGATAGTCAATTTACATATTGTAACTTTTTAGATTAGCCCACAAATTTCACACATTCATTTTTTATCCACATACTTAAATTTGATTAACAATGGGGTAATGGAGACCAAGTTGGGCAGACTGGCTAAACTATGCTTTTCAATAAAAATTACTAGTCCATCAGTAAATAATGTTATAATGCCCAATTAAACTAAGATGATGACTACCATGTTAATGTCTGCGAAACTACCAATGAATATAAGGTAGGATATCTTTTAAGTCACATATGCTTGGAAGCAGTAGCTTAACTTCTGAACATAAAAGAATAACCAGGGAGATCTGAATGTAACAGTGACAGAGTTCTATTATTGAAAGTGTGATAAGAAGTAGTAGTAGGTGACCAATTTTAAAATCTAACCATGATACTAGATCTAACATTTCTTTGGCATATGCATTACTATCTTGGACTAGTTAGCATTTAAAAAATACTGTGTTGTTTTTTCCCTCAATCAAAATTAATGTTAAGGTGAAGATTGCTAGCATACTCTTCTTAAAGCCTTTTAAAGGACAAGATGACATTTTGCAACATATGCCAAACTTCATGTTTAGTGTACACTTATAGGCATAGAGGGATGTAACTGTTAAATAATCTTAAATGATTTCATGCAATGGTGAAACCACAGAATGTGGAGAGAAAAGTATTTACACAATAAAATATTCAGCTCTGAAAAAACAGTAAACTTGGGAATCTTGCCCTAACAGTAAATGTGTACCGCATAGCACTGAACAAAAACTAGTTCAAATTTAAATAAACTAGAGTAACCTGAATGTGTAAAATTTAATAAAAGACATAAAAATGGGGGTGGGGAACACCTACACATCAGAAGGAAAAAGCGGCCTATAAAACAGGCCAATCTAACTTGACATTCAAAGTAAATGCAAGAGATTCACAAAATCATGATAGTAATGCAAACTAAGTCAAATACCAAGTACCCTTTGATACACAAGCCAAAGTAACTATCAGACTCATTTCCAATAGCTTCACGATATTCATTAATCCACTCAGGCATTCAGGGGAGCGAAGCAGTCAATGATAGCTCAAGTCTCCAAAGTGTAAGAACAAACTTATTTGCAGAAGCGTCATGTAATTTTTGAAGTAATGTCTTATTTTGATGTTAACATAAGATCAGTGCAACTTTATCATCTTCTGAATGTATTACTTCCAAATTTCATTTTGCCATATAGTTTTTGGTGGTTTAGTTTCAGCCAGTGCTATTTAAATGGAAAAAAGGAAAGTTCAGCATAGACTACCTCACATTGTTACTTAATTGTGCTAGATATTCACGCAGCTCTTTTGCAGCTTGGAATCTGCCATAGCGTTTCTTTGGGTTGGCACACTCATCCAGCAAGGCCTCTAGTCGGCCATCTTTGGCAATTTCACTTGGTGGATCATGAAGGAGTCCTCCAGAAGTGCCACGCCAGGTGGCATGTCTGGATAAGAGGTTCTGACAAACAGCATAATAATTGTGGTCCACAGTCGCACGAGCACAAAGAATTTCTTTCGAAAATGATAAGCAAGCCTCCTTATCACAGTCATCAAATTTGCTTTCATACCATACATCCCAATTTTCAGGTTTATCTGTGAAAGGGGGAAAAGCAGAAAGAGAAAAATACATTTTAAAAATGTTTTCATTGCTTCCCAAAATACACTTCACTAATTACCACAGTAGTATTTCTTGCTCCAATTGTATTATAATTTTAAACATTTAAATATATTAACTTATATAGAAACATTTATCAGGAGTTAGCCAACGTCAGGCCGAAAGATCAGATAAGGCCCCTACTACTTAAAGATTTTAGTCTGGATAGAAACTTTCCACCATACAGAGGAAGTACCACACAGAGAAGTAGGACACAATGCTACAACAGTACACAGGAAGCAGTACTCCTGCCTGGGGCTACAGAAGGCTGCAGGGAGAGTATCTGATTTAGGTCTTAAAACAAAAGGCTAAGTCTGAAAAGAAATGAAGGAAAACAGTAGTGTAGGCTCAGTATAGTGTGTGCAAAGGCAAGGACTTAAGGGATTGTTCCAGCTGATTCAGGAGATAAGTAGTTCACTGAGGCTAGAATGTGAGACAGCTCCTGGAGAGAAAGTATAGAAGAGCCTAGAGAAATAGGTTGAAACTTGGGTGGTCATGAACATGATTTCTTTTACAGGAAGGTAACTCTGCGGGCTCGCGAGTGGCTCAGTGGGTTCAGCATCGGACTCTTGATTTCTGCTTAGGTCATGATCTCACAATTCGTGAGTTTGAGCCTGGCATCGGGCTCTGCACTGACAGTATGGAGACTGTTTCAGATTCTCTCTCTCTCTCTCAAAATAAATACACTTAAAAGAAAAAGAAAAGGTGACTCTAGAATGAAGACGGGAGGGATTAAGATGATGAGAGCAACTAATAGTCCAGATAAAAAAGCCACATTGTAGAAACGTAGGAGACAAAAATTAACAGTTAAGTTTAAGTTGAAGGTTCTAAATGGATGACAAGGTCAACAGTATTTACATAACAGGGTTAACATTTCATATGGAGAGAATAAATATAAAGTACCTATGAGGTATTCAGGTAGGCATATCATATGTGCAATTAGAAATTGACTTGAAACTTAGTACTTTAACTTTTTAATGTTTATTTATTTTTGAGAGAGAGAGAGAGAGAGAGAGAGCGTGAGCCGGGGAGGGGCAGAAAAGAGGGAGACACAGAATCTGAACCAGGTTCCAGGCTCTGAGCTGTCAGCACAGAGGCCGACTCAGGGCCCGACCTCACAAACCATGAGATCTGAGCCGAAGTCAGACACTCAGCCGACTGAGCCACCTAGGTGCCCCGAAACTTAGTACTTTGAAGTCAGAGGTACAGTACACATATTTAGAATGCATCAACATAAGAATGCTTGATGGAGCCAAGAGAAGAACTGAATTATATTGGAAAGTGTGTTGAAAGCAAAGAAAGAAACAAAGGGCAGAACCTTTGGGACTTAAGGGGTTGGTAGAGGAGAAATTAGTGAAAAAAATTCATTCAGCAAATCATTATTTGAGTGCCTATTCTATGGCAGGCAAGGGTATATACTGGCAAACAAAATAATAGATGGTTCCTGCCTTCACTGGCTTACAATCAAGTATGTGAAATGGTCATTAAATAAACATTATCATAAACAGTGGAAAATGCTATGAAGGAAACAAACATTTTTAACAGTAGAAAGGTTTAAGAAAGAAACAACCCTCCCTACCATTAGATACGGTGGTCAAGTATAACATTTAAGCTAAGCTTCAAAGGACAAGTAGCTACCTATTTATGGGAAAGAGGTGAGGTTAGGCATTTTAGGCAGAGGTCACTGCATTATGGGAAAGCCCAGAAGTAAAAGGTTCATTCAAGAAACCAAAAGGCCACTGTAGCTGAAGCATCAAAGGCAGTAGACAGAGGGATATTAAAAGTGATGCAGATTGTGCCCCGGTAAGAAGTTTGATTTTATTTTTTCTTTAGGTCTGTTTAACATTTCTTTTGTACACAGAGAACATAACTCAATCTTTCACTTGAAACGTTTACAAATATGTTACAAAATTTAAATAAAACATTGGTTCACCTTAAGCGCTTACATTATTTTGTAAATTGAAGTATAATTAATATACATTGTTTTATTAGTTTCAGGTACAAAACATATTGACTCTTCTATATATTATCCAAAGCTCACTATGGTATGTGGTCACCAACTGTCACCATGTTATTACAATATTATTGACTATATTCCTTATGCTATACTTTTCATCCTTGTGACTTATAACTGGAAGTTTGTATTTCTTAATCCTCTTTATCAATTCTGCCCCATCCCCTCTGACAACCATCAGTTTGTTCCCTGTATTTAAGAGTCTGGTTTTATTTTGTTTTTTACATTCCACATGTGAAATCATGGTATTTGTCTCTTTCTTCCCGAATTATTTCATTTAGCATAATGCCTTCTAAGTCCATCTTGCAAATGATAAGATCTCATCCTTTTTTATGGTTAATATTCCCTTATATACACACACACACACACAACACTTCCTCTTTATCCATTCACCTTAAGTTGCTTCCATATCTTGGCTATTGTAAATAATGCTACCATAAACATAGGGGTGCATACATCTTTTCAAATTGATGTTTTTGTTTTCTTTGGAAAATACCCAGTAGTGAAATTACTGGATCATATGGTGTTTCTATTTTTAACTTTCTAAGGAACCTCCATATTGTCTTCCACAATGGTTGCACTAATTTACATTTCCACCAGTAGTCCATGATGGTTTCCTTTTCTCCACATCCTCACCAACACTTGTTACTTCTTCTCTTTTTGTTACTAGGTATTCTGACTGGTGTGAGGTGATATCTCATTGTAGTTCTGATTTGCAATTCCCTTATGATCAGTGATGTTGAGCATCTTTTCAGATGTCTGTTGGCCATCTGTATGTCTTCTCTGGAAAAATGTCTATTCAGGTTTTCTGCTTATTTTTTAATAGGATTGTTTTTTGGTGTTGATATTTAAGTAGGAGTTTGAATTTTACCTAAAGAACAATGGGAAGTCATTAAAAATATTGAACAAGGGAGTGATAAGATCAGCTTTATGTTTTAAGAAAGAAACTATGTGAGTAGAAGGAAACCAAAGGACGGAAGAATTGCAGGAAGTTGTTACTTATCAGTCACTTCACGAATTTGGCAATTAGGTGGTTGCTAATGGTAATACAGGATTTTAAGTCAGGTTCTAATGGGTGGAGGCATGAATGGAGGCTGAGGGAGTAGAAACAGGAAGAGTAAACAATGTATTTAAAAATAGGTGAAAAACGCAGGGCCTTGGAAAAGTCTTAGACATATTTGTTTATGGGGAGGGAAGAGAAATTGGATTTTAAGGAAGGAGTGGGAAGCTGAAGATAAATAACGCAACAAGTTCTCAGAGAAGGATCTACTCTGAAATAGAGAAATTAATGTGTATGGTTTTTACTAGTTTAGATAATAAAGGAAAGGACACTGCGGGAGTTGCCACAGAGAAACCTCAGTGTCCTTGTGAAAGAAAAAATAAAGATCATTTCCCAGAAAGAGGTCAGAAAAGAAGGTAAATAAATAAATATGAAATTTTGTAAAGTAGATATTTAAACAGCTTTCCTGGGTGGCTCAGTCAGTTAAGTATCCAATTTCAGTTCAGGTCATGATATTAGGGTTCGTGAGTTCAACCCCTGCGTTGGGCTCTGTGCTGACAGCTCAGAGCCTGGAGCCTGCTTCGGATTCTGTGTCTCCCTCTCTCTGACCCTCCCCTGCTCGTGCTCTCTCTCTCTCAACAATAAACGTTAAAAAAAAAAAAATTAAACAGCCCTTCAATGAGACATTTCAAAAGTGGCCAGAGCTAAAGTAGCACTGGAGCAATGCTCACTATATGAATACACTTGTGTAGTTGTATTTATCCAAGCTTAGGAATTAGTTGGTATAAAACTGTGACACGTATTCCAAGAATGTCTGGATAAAAAAATAACAAGAAATTATTTTTACAAACACTGAAATGAAAATTTTGAAAGTTGAGGTAAGTTGCACAACTTTGTGAATATACTAAAAGCCACAGAACCGTACACTTTATTTTTCAATTTAATGTTTATTTTTGAGAGAGAGATGGAGTGTGAGCCAGGGAGGGGCAGAGGGAAGAAGACACAGAATCTGAAGCAGGCTCCAGGCTCTGAGCTTGAACTCAAACCAGAGATCGTGACCTGAGCCAAAGTCAGATGCTTAACCGACTGAGCCACCCAGGCACCCCTGAACTATACATTTAAAAAAGAAAAGCATGATGGAATCCGATGCGACACTCACAAATGCAGGAAGAAGTAAGTGGGGAATAAAGCACTCTAGCAGGCTGTCTATTCCCTGTGGGAGGATCTACATAGCAAGTCAAGAAATAATCAGAAAACAGTTTGGTGAGTATAGAATCAGAACAAGGTACTGGGAAAAACCAAGTATTTAACAGGATCAAGAGAAGATCGTGCAAAACCTAAGAGTCAAACTAATAAATTTTTGTTAATTTCCTGCATTTCCCAGATGCCATACATTTTTGGTCTGAGTTCATCAAAAAATCTTCCTAAGACAGGAGAAGAGGGGATTAAAAATATAAGACATTCACCATAGAGCAACAATCTTTCAATTTCTTTTACTAAGTAGATTAATTGCAGAGTTACAGGCTTTGTCTCTGACACTTTAAAATTCCTGTGGCATTTAATTTTCAAAACACTTCAGACAGTCTGCCCACCTATCCTATGAAAAGCTCACAAATAAATGGAGAGGAAAGTTTTGGGTAAGATGTAATAATGTCAAACCGAAGTTAGGGATCTGCAGTGCTAGAAATCATCTAACGGTTAAACAAAAAAAAAAAAAAAATCACCGTTGGAACCCCACAGAACAATGGAACACAGAACATCACTGTAAGAGATCCCACAGGAAAATAAGACCTCCATGTTTACTCTGGTAGTCTGTCACTATATAAAAACTTAATTCTGCATTACACTCCTAAACCACAAACTGTAGCAGACTACATGAAAAATACACACACACACACACACACACACACACACACACACACACACACACAGTATACCTGGACATTTGAACTCAAAGGATATTTTACTAAATATGGAGAAACTCTGACTAAAAGTACAAGTATAATAAACTAGTATGTGTTTACTGACACTGGTCAAAAAAAACAAAGAGGCAAGGCTGCCATCTAAGAAGGAAACTAAAGGTTTTTTTCATATAAATGTAAACTTTATTTTATCATAGAAAAAATCTGTACAAAAAGCAAATCTAAAATTTATATACTTACTTTGTCTAATTAACCTTTTGTCGGCAACCAAAACATTTTCAGCATCCACAATGATTACCTTCCCATCTCTAGGACCAACTGCAAAATTGTCAAAGCTGACGTCCAGGAGGTAGAGTGCAAATTCAAAGTCATTGTTTGTAAGCTGCTCAGCTATTTCCATCAATTGCCAAGCGAGGTCAACTCGTTTCTCCCATGGTGCATTAAAGTAACTCCACAGTTCTTCTCCAACGTAATTTACAGCCACCATTCTTCCACAAGCTCCAAGATATTTTGCAAATGGCCAACCTTCATCAGATGGAAAACTCTACAAAAGAATTATCTTCATATTACAAAAGATCCTGATGAAGATATCCTAGGTCTACCCCACCTCCCCCGATCCTCTTAGCAGAGACTGTTACTAGGCATGCACTTGATATTTCTTATTATATTCAGGAGTTGAAGAGAAATAAAGTTGATTTCTTTTCTAATTCATAACATTACTATGGACCTAAAATCTTTAAAAAAAATTTTTTTTTCAACGTTTATTTATTTTTTGGGGGGACAGAGAGAGACAAAGCATGAACGGGGGAGGGGCAGAGAGAGAGGGAGACACAGAATTGGAAACAGGTTCCAGGCTCTGAGCCATCAGCCCAGAGGCTGATGCGGGGCTCGAACTCACGGATCGAGAGATCGTGACCTGGCTGAAGTCGGACGCTTAACCGACTGCGCCACCCAGGCGCCCCTGGACCTAAAATCTTTTTAAATAGGTAACTTTGCATTATAAAGCTAAAACAGAGTAAGTCTTGCTTATCAAAATTTCAGAACCACACTGATCAACAAAACATAAGCCACCTTCCTTATTACCAAATCTAGAAGTATTTACATTTTCCTTTATCTTTCTAATTTGTTTAAGTACATTCAACCATCCTTTCCTTTGAATGAACAGCACTACAGGCCTATTAGCCAGCAAGTATTTACCAGGCAGCACACACTGTGCTGTACTGGCAAGAAGAGTGAATGAACTAAACAGAATCTTTAAAAATAAAAATTTTAGAGGAGAAGACAGATAGCAAGCAAGTAATTTTGAGTATAACAAATGTCAGTTATTAAGAAGTAGTGTAGGTCCTAAGGGAGCATTTAATAGAGGCTATACCTAGTCCACAAGCGGGCAGGGGTAGAATTTAGCAGGGGATTCACAGAAGTGTCTCTTACCCCAAGATTGGTAAAAAGCAGTCTGATATCCTATTGATGCAACCTGCACTCCAGGTACCTTTGGTCCCAAGTCAGTTGTCTCCCTTCCTACTCCCACTGTATTTTCTGTTCACCTTTAGCTCAACTTCAAAATTACTTATTATCTTAATCTTCGCAAGGTTTTCTAGGTTTTGTAATCACTGGGAAAATTAACTGGCTAAAACAAAAGTCTTCCATATTGATGAACAAGTCACTGTCAACTCAAATGTCAGGCTTTATCTAAGATACTTCCCAGTGCTAAAATGCCCAACTACAAAAATGAGCATTGTAGTGCAAAAGGATGGGAAGTAATGTTTTAAACAACTCCTTGGAAGATAACATGACTAGAGGAAGTTATGTTATGTGCCATTCCTTCAGCCTAGCATCTTTCCTTGAATTGGGGGAAAAATTGTAAGATGGTATTTACACAAACACTGCAGGGGAAACAAAGGAAAACACTGCAGAATATAAATACAGCTTACTTCTATTGCTAAAAATTGAACAATCTATGTACATTTAGAGAGCTGGAGATGAGGCCTTTCTTGTTGGACCCCTTATAAAAATAATATTAACTTAACTCTGAACTTTCATAAGTGAAAAAATTCAATAATATCCTTAACATTAAAATGTTTGTCAACTTAAAAGCAAAAGGTTCTTAGAACTAAACTTCATCCATAATTACCTGTTTTCATTTGTGATTTCTTTCAACTGTAACTATTAATGAACAGTAACTGTACTTGTTCTTTGTGTATGTAACTTTAAGTTTTAGTATCTGCAGTTTTGTGATAAAACACTAATTATGTAAATTAAAGATATGATAGTATGAATCTTTACATATAGTAAATGAATTGATTCAATTTTAATTCAGATCCAACATCTACTCTGATTCTTTAGCAATTAGAGGGAAGCACCCTTCTCCTCTTGTATCTGAGAATTTTTTATTACTTATGGATACTGGGAAAAGTGACAGACTGCTCATGTCCAAAGTGAACTGCTAAATCCGGTTTGCTAACCATGTGTTTGTTATTTTCAACTTTTTCTTCTCAATTTCAAAATACCTCCATGACTCTGAAAATTTACACAAATGATTACAAAAGATTTAACTGTTTCCCAGAAGTATTCATGTACAAAGTACCTGACATTAACAAAAAAAAGGAAAGCACTAAAAATTGGTAAATGGGAGATTATATACTTTTGTCCTGCAAAAAGTAAAACAAAAAAATTCCCTCATACACTATTGGTATATTATTCACATGCCATACTGTAAAACAGATACAAACATATCTTTGTGAAAATAAAATGGTCTTTGACAACAGGAGAAAAGGGAACCCTGCCAACATCTGCACATGTACAAATGCCTCCTTGTTTTTGGAGACTTTCCAACTGGCAAACGACAGTTAAATATACACTTCATTACCCAAGGCCCTCATAGAAGAGGATAAAATATATGAACAAATGTCACAGTGAGCAATTTTATATTCATACAATGATTTTTGACAATGTTAACTAAAATCCTGTTATGCCTCATTTTAAGAAGTGCACTGCAATTCTTTCACATAGCTTGCTATCTAATCTTTTGGAAGAACTTTAATAAATGAATTCACGCTACTAGTTCAGATGACATTTTTTCATTGTATAATCAAAATAGTCAGATTTCATTAATGAGAAAAGAATTCTATTGAACACACTACAGTACAAAGAAAATGCTCAAAGGAAGCCGAAATATAATTTTTATTTAAAACAATTCTGGCTTAGCATCAAGTTTCCATGGTCAGAGTTTGAGAGACAAAATTTTAAGATGTTACAGAGTGGACTTGGACTTGTTAAATATTTCAAGCAATGAGAAACACAAGTTCTTACTCTCTGATTCCCAAACTCCCACAGGGCAAAAACAAACACACACACACACACACACACACACACACACACACACACACACAGAGCAGCTAGAATAAGAAGTTTATTGCTGAGGTCTACAGGTTTTATTTTAAAACAAACCTTAAAATCAGATTTTCAAATTGCCTAGAACAACAGACACATAGTTTAAAGTAACCTGACATAAAGTGTGTGTATTTTAATAAGTTATTTACAATTAAAAAAATATGTACAAATACTTTTCATTTGAAGGAAGGAGTCTTTAAACTTGGAATGATTTAAATTCTAACTGGACTGGAGGCACTCCAATTAATTGTTTATGGTTTTTTATCAGGTCTTAACCTACATCAAAGTGTAATATGTAAAGTCTTTAAAACTAAATATTAGTTCAAAAGTGTACAAAGTTACAAAATAGTTATAAAACTATGTATTTCCATTACTGTATTTTTTTTAAATTAAGTTGGTGAGAACCCAAGAAAACTTCTAGGAGTATTATTAGCAATGTAGAAATTAAAAATGGATATTCAAGTATTAAGATACACATGACTGATAAGATTTAAATAAATATTAAATGCCATCACTGTTAATTTATAAAATATAAAGTATTTTGAGTATGAAACCTAAGATAAATCTCTCTCTCTCTCTCTCTCTCTCTGGTAACAGAAAACTACAAGTTACCTCTTGGATACCTGATAAAACCCAAATACTACTAATAACAATATTACATGCATCGACAGTAGCTTAAAGCCAAAGTTACAGAAATAAGTAAACAAAACCACTGGTGACATTATATGTACATATTTGATATTAAAGATCAGAAAATGTAGATATCTTATGCTCTTTATGGTATATAACATTTTATAAAACTTGTATACTTAAAAGACAATATAATATACAAGTAGAAAAATGGAATTGAAATCATAAGAGTAGCTTTAAGGTCCACCTTCACTCTGCATCTCACTAAGAGTGACTGTGGCAAAGCCAAAACTTCTTAGAGCTTTAGCCTATTCCTCTGTAAAACTGGAATAATATTTGTACTACCACATATATTCATCAAGGCAACCCAAGGACCAAAAGAAAAATAGTATAAAATATACTTTGCAGATTTAATATTACTTTATGAAGAAATGCTTACCAAAACATTTTATTTTTCCTATTTATTTTATACTTCCTAAATAAATCTGCTAAATAAGAAGTCCAGATATTCATCAAGAGTTACCCTTATTTTCATATCACTTACTGAAAGGCATCTAGGAATAATGAACATCTTCCAAATACAGTCAAGAACTACCAAACTAGAAAAGCATTGTTACTGTCCTCTAGTAGTTTCTAATTTACAATGAAATATATTAATTAGTCACCAAACTTTAAGTAATGAAAAATGTGTAGGGCATCTAAAAAAACACCAAAAATACAAAAAAAATTAAAACTTGGTAACATATATACACATAAACTCAACCCTGTAATTCACTTTTCATTTACAATAGTTAAGTACCACATAATAAATTCTAAGTGCTGAAGTAATCCATCACCTATTTATTGATCAAAATCAACCATCATGATGGTTTATATGATTTATATAGAAGACGTGAAATCTAAGAATTCTAGAGTTGGAATGTATGTGAGTTGTAAATCCAGTTTAATCTTATTAGCACAGTTTAAATGATTTGCCCAAAGTCACACAGATAAAAGGCTGATACAACCCCTCAATCCAATATCCTCCTGTTTCAGAAGTTTCCAAATTTTGGAAAGGTTGCATATATTACATACACCTATTATGCAGAGTCTGGGACATATTATGCTGAGAAAATAACGTAAGCTTATACATTCTAAGTGGGATAAATTACATAAATTATCTCATGTGCTTTCATATATATGTTTTTAATTTGACAAAACCTTTGTCAAGTTTTTAAACTGGAATTGCAGGTAAGGGACTGTAGGTTAACTCACATTCCACTGACTACTCAAGCAGCTGGAGTAAAAGAGAGTTAGGAGATTCAGTGTGGAATGAAGAGAATATAAATTTTGTATTAAAAAATTCTAGATCTAGCCTAACACCATCATGAAATGCTAAGTAAACAGCTGTAAATAAAACATAATCCCTATTCGCAGGAAGCTTTTTCAGCCAGAGTTGGGAGGATGGTTGTTAAATACACATAAATTATAAACTACACAATTTGTTACAAATTACAAAGTAAGAGTAGCTGAGAAAGAGTAGAGACCTATTTCAGACTGTGTGGTAAAGAAAGGGCAGCCTCTCTAAGGAAGTGCTACTTACGCTGAAATCTAAGAATGAAAATAGTATTAGATAGACTGGGGAGGGGGCAGTCAGAAAGTTCGAGGCACACAGTACAGACAGAAACCATCTTCTCAGAACTGAAAAAAAGGCCAAATCACCTTCAGAAAAATAAATGAGGAGGAAATGGCTTCAGGTAATAGTCTGGAGAGGAAGGAAGGGATCAAATTATGTTGGGACTTACACAATAAAACACAAACTCCTCAACATGGTCTATATGCTTTGGAAAACAACAACAACAACAACAAACAAAAAAAGGCTTAACATTCAGAAACATTGTACATACTGGAATTAAATATCCTGTGACATGTTATTCTTAACAACAACAAAAAGTTTTTACAATTAAACAAAAAAACACAAGTTTTTACAATTATCACAATACCCTTTAACAACCACTGTCCTACCAGATTACTAAGGTCATTTTATAATGTCAGAACAGTTATTTTAAAAACACATACAACATACAAATAAAACAGATTAAAATAAAGTTAACTCTAGCACTTGTGATCTATAATCTTTTTCTTTCTCCTTACATGACCAAAAGTAGGGTTTGCATACTAAATTTAAAAGACTATACTTCCTTTAATACAGGAAATAAATTATTTTAATGACATTTACTAACTCACAACATTCCATTAAAAGAAATGTAACTTTGAAGTTTACCTAAAGAGGAGATGTATTACAAGATTCACTTTGTAAAGAAGAGAATCCCTAGTACAAAGAAACTGACTTGAAAACAAATCTATTATCAAAACATACAATCTAAAATCTATAGGTTTTCTACAGGACTGGCATTTCGGCACACACACAAATTTAAACTTGGGAATGCTTATAGAAAATGAATGTTACCAAAAGAATAGATTCAATTTGTTTCGAATTATTTTTAAAAGCCCAAATCTGAACAAAATCCCACTGTAGTAATGCATGTTATAACAGCTGTTCACAGAGATTAGTCAACTGTACTGGTGACAGACTAATGTGTTCACAGTTTTGTGAACTGTCTGGAGGGGGAACATAGTAAAATTACTGGGATAATTTAATGGTTACCTAATTTTTGCTAAAACTTCTCTGAGACTTTAGCTTCTTAATTTTATACTGCCAAATAGTGGCCTAACTCCATTGTAAATAGTATAGAATCTTAATAATCTCAAGATTTTCAAGTTAAGAATATGTTCTATTTACTTCATTAAGTAACTTTTCCTTAAGTTTTTATTTACTAATTTTGAGAGAGAGAGAAAGAGAGCATGTGGCGGGGAGAGGGGCAGAGTGAGAGGGTGAGAGAGGACCCTAAGCAGGCTCCACGATCTCAGCACAGAGTCTAATGCAGGGATCAAACCCATGAACCATGAGATCATTAACTACCTGAGTCAAAATCAACAGTCGGACCCTTTACTGACTGAACCACCCAAGCACCCCTAAATAATTTTCTGAATGCCATCTTCTACCCACCTCGAATTCCAACAATATTAAGCAATGCCTTTAAAATACCAAAGTTATGTTATTTCACTGAATATCATGTCAACAGCTATTTCCAAAATTGGAAACTAATGTCAAAATGCATCAACAAAAAATTTGTGTAAGTTTAATAGAAATTAATAGTCTAAGATGAATAAATACACTCTCTGTACCAAAACAAAAAAAAACAAACCCACTTGGCCACATATTTTAAATACGCGTAAATTTACTAGTTTCAACTGATGTTTTCTTAATTACTGTCACAATCAGAAAGTGTGATTCACATTTCTAAGTTGAAATACGTATCTATAAACACCATACTCAAACACTGACTTCTAATAAGACAAAATTTCCAAGAAAGAAAAAATATAATAAGCTTCTTTTGGACCCACTAACCTAAGAATGCTACCTTGCTTTCTTCAGTCAAGACTGGATTTCTTTAAAGAGTCTGCCAAGTAGAACAGTAAGTAGTAACTTACTTCCCTGGTTCCTTAAAAATGTAAGCAGAATTAACATCACCCTTCCAAAAAAGCCTCAAATATCCTCTGGTTGCAAAGTATCTGTTAGACCTAATGCCTGATTTTAGATTTGTGTTTCTGTTGTTGCTTTAAACTCAATAAAGAAAACAAAACTCTTGGTTCCCCTACCCCAAAGCCTGGGGTTCCTCATCATCATAAAGAATTACTCTCTAGTTAGTTGCTCAGACCAAAATCCCAGGAGATAGACTTTATTTTTCTGTTCCATCACACCTTACCCATCAGGAAGTCATTTGAGCTACTTCTCCAAAATATATCGGTTCTGTCATTTTTATAACCTTCATCGCAACCATCTTAATCCAAACCACCATGCTCTCCCCCAAACTTGTGCAAAAGCTTTTCAGATTTCTCTTACCCCATACACCCCATTCTCCACAAACCAAGCCCTACTCAAAACACTTCTATTGTTTCACATTGCTCTGAAATAAAATCCTAAACTCATTTAGCAAGGTTACAAGGCTGTATAGGATATGATCCTTGTCTCCCTCTATGATCTTCTATTCTACCATGCTTTCCTACTCCCATGCTCTTTACTCCTCTGGATTTGCAATATCTCTTGTTCAAAAACACAGCACTCAGATCTTTGCACCACTGACTTTTTCTCCCATTATTCACACCTCAGCTAACCTGTCATTTTTCCTGACCACCCAATTTAGAATATTCTATCCCCAATCCAATTCTCCATCACAAGAGTCTGCTTTATTTTTGTAGTATGTAAAATCTGAAATTACCTTGTTTTTTGTTTGCTGTCTATACCTAGTGCCCCAGAACACAAAGGCTGCACAAACTGTGACCTGGCCTGCCATCTTCACTGTACCCTAAGTGTATATAGATCAGTTCCTGGAACTACTGAGCAATGCCACAGAATTCCTGCCAGATCTTTTCACCTCATAGTTAAAACTCCAAGTGTGCATGAGAAAGGCAAAATATGGAGACCCTGAGGCAACATACCTACCTCAAATAATAGATCTTTTTTTTTTTTTTAAATCTGTTTTAATGTTTATTTTTGAGAGAGACAGAGCACAAGCTGGGGAGGAGCAGGCAAAGAGGGAGACACAATACAAAGCAGGCTGCAGGCTCTGAGCTGTCAGCACAGAGCCCTACACAGGGCTCTAACTCATGAACCCGAAGATCATGACCTGAGCCAAAGTCAGAAGCTTAACTGACTGAGCCACCCAGGCACCCCCATGATGATAGATGGATCTTTTAAGATTCTGTCTCAGAGTCTAAGAAATTAGACCAGACCTAACCTTTATTTCTAAAATTATCATTTAGTTTCTGTACTATTTAGAATTATTAACCTGTAATAACTTACAGAGAACAAGTGAACTTTTGCTTTATATTACTGAATCTTTATCTAAACCCTATTTCTTACAACAGTCTTTCTGTTTCATGGGGGACAAATCCCTAACCCTCCTTTTAATTACTACTCAAAAAAAACCTATACCCTAAAGCTGCTACAGAGGTATTTAAGATGTGTATATATGCAAATAAGGTAACATTTTGAAGGTTTGTCAAAGGAAGAGTAAAATGTGTATTTCTAAGATATCAACATAACGTACTAAAGAACTTTTCAACTACTACACCTATCTAAAAATGAAACGAGTTGATTTGCAAAGTAGTAACATATTGTAAAAAACTTTACAGTTAAAGACATTTTGTGTATTTTGCTGAATAGTTGCATCTCCTTTAATCTTTAAAACAATCTTGTTAGATAACTGTTATAATTCCTATTTTTTTGATTAAAAAACCGAGGCTCTAAAACTTTAAGTGACCATTCAATAGCTTTGAGGTAGTAGAGAATGCTATCACAATACTGCCCCTACCGCTCCTCTCATCCCCCCTGACCCCACACAGGCTAAATCCCATTTATCCTTTAAAACTCAATTCCTCTGTGAAATTTTTCCTGGTATCCACTCCTATAAAGATACGTTAAGATGTCCCTCCCTAAACGAGTCATTTGACAGAGTGCAGGCACCTTTTTTTTTTTTTTTTTTTGGTAGGGCTTATAATGCTATAGCGATTGTAATATTCATTTATATACGTACCTCCTACATAGTAAGTTACCTGCTGCCTAGACAGATCCTTTGAATCCAGGTATCTTATAACTGACTATTTACCAAATGAACAAATAAAATCCAGCTCTACAAGTCCAAAGAGCTTCCAGGCATTTCATAGATAACTCCCTATCAAGAATCAATTTTAGTAAGGACATACAAATTGGATAAGAGATTTGATTACATAATTTCAAACCTTTCAGGGTCTATGACTGGGATGTGTAACCATCCACATCTTACAGTAGTAATTTACAATTATTTACTAACGTTCATTATAAGTGCAGGGAAAATGCAGGGCTTATATTCTAAGGTAGTAGTAGTTTTATACATAATGAATGGAAAGTTAAGAAAGAAAAAATGTCAGCATTCTGTGAAGTTAGCAGTAATGACTGCAACACAGGAAGTAGGCCAGAGACCATAAACCAGAAAAACAAAATAAAAACCAGTCTGATGATCCGCTAAGAAACTAACTACCCATGCCTAGAAAGCAGACCCCAAAAAGTAAGCTTATCTATTCCCTAACATGTGAGGAGTATGTGCTGATCCATGTGGTGGAAATATGAAGGGAAGTAGTTGGAAGATCAGACAAAAGAACAGAAAGGACCTCAGAATTAATAATGGTGAGAAGATATGAATAAATTCAGAAAATAGGCCAGTGGAGCAAAATTATTTTGCTCCACTGATCTGGAAGTGGTGCTTTCCTAAGAGTGACTTGCCTGTTTCTATGGGCTTTCCAAAATAAAAGTCTCTTTTTGGATAAGAGGTAGACAGAATTATTTTATTATTTCAGTTTTTTCATCAAGTGTTGATGCAACCTCTGAGAAAAAAAAAGCAGAAAAACAATAAAACCTCTAGATTTAAGGTTATGAATTAGATAAAAAAGTGCTCTATTTAGAACTACCTAGTCAGAAACATCTCTGAACACTAAATCTGGGAATGCAGTTACCACAATTGTATCTAGTGGGAGAGAAGTAGGTGGCTCCCTAAGCTATTACTTGGCAAAGAAACTCCCGAGACAGTCTGGAACATCCTTTCAAAACTTTGCTACTGCCCCACAAGACACTAGGCTACATTTAGCTCCGTATTTTTTCCCTTTAAAGGCAATCTTTGTTTTTGTTCATTTTGTTTGAAACTGATTGTGGCTATGTAAAAATTGGGGAGGAAGGCAAGCTTGAAACAGGGTTCTCCAACCTGGTCTTCTCATACCCTCTTACCAGGAAGGGACCAAGCACCAAAACCCCCAATCCTCTTTTAGAAGTTTAAAATTACCAGTTAAAGTCAAGCTTAGAAAAGAAGTAGAAAAAGAATAATTTTTCAAGTCAAGAGTGTGACACTCACAGTTATTGAGGCTAAAAAGGAAAAGGACCTACTCCAATAGCCTCATTTTGTAGGTAAGCGAGTCCCATAAAGAAGTTTATCAATTTGTCCAAAGTAAGACAGTTGGTTAAATGACCATAATCTTTTGTTTACTTCAAAAACTGTATATTAGGCAGTACACATTAAAAATATTTTTCCTTTAAGAAGGATTTGTTAAGGACAAAATAACATTCACTCAAAGTTTTCTGTAAAAATTCATCCTGTAATATAGGAATGGACTAAATTAATATAAATAAGTAATGGCTTATAGTCTAATAACTACCTTTAAAGTGATCCATATTCCAACCAAACTTCAAACCAACTGGTCAAATACACTAGATACAGTTACTTTTACCTTATTTAATGTCTAATATTTATTGAGTGCTTACTAGGCATGTGGCACTATATAATGTGTTTCACATGTATTATGTCATGTACAAGAATTGAAATAAAAGTTAAAAACCCACACTGTAAGTGACAGTTACATACTGTAAAAATTAAGGAACTCCTATTAAACCCATGATGCAGGAAATTTAGGAAAAAGTTCTACAAATGCAGTGAAACAAATTTCCATTTCCTTCATACTACACAAACATGAGCTTTCTTTATTTCTGTAAGTAAGACTATCATCACTATCTCTAGGTCAAGTCAGATATACAGTTTGGGCTTCAGGAAATCCAGACAGCATTTTTCTTTAACAAACACACAGCTTCTATAAACTCAAGAATAGGGAACTACAAATATTGGTAGAAAATTTACCAAGAAAATAACAGAAAACATCTTGCCATCTTGCCAAACACTTTTAACATCTTGATTTTCCAATATTCCAAGAATGCTATTAACAATATAGAATAAACTGGGGCGCCTGGGTGGCCGACTTCAGCTCAGGTCATGATCTCACAGCTTGAAGGCTCGTGGGTTCCAGCCCTGCGTCAGGCTCTGTGCTGACAGCTCAGACCCTAGAGCCTGGAGCCTGCTTCTGATTCTGTGTCTCCCTCTCTCTCTGCCCCTCCCCTGCTCATGCTCTGTCTCTTTCTCTCTCAAAAATAAATAAACATTAAAAAAAATTAATAAAAAAATATAGAATAAATAATTCCCTTTCTCCATTTTTTTTCCACTCTCCATTTTTCCTCTCTCCATTCTTTTCTGTGAAAAGAAAAAGTATCAGAGTAGAAGATAAAGGTTCTAGCATTTTGTTACTTGATGTTCACAAAATTTTTTTAGAAGATGATAATCCTATGGCTGAAAACCTTCCTTTGAACTAGATAAGCTGCTGTAAGGGCTAGTAAAGCTATCCAACAATAAGAAGGGAGTTGTACTTTCATACTATTTCATACTGGGAAGGCTGTGTTACAAATCTATATAGCCTTACATACATAAGGTATGAGTGTAATAAGTCTTACAGACTTTTAATACCTTTCATGTCTTCTTTCAAGGCATAATAGAAAATTCAATTTGTTGTTTCTTAACATCAGAAGAGGCGATTTTTAATGGGCTAAATTTACATACATGTTTTGGTTCAAATATTTATTTTGGAAGCATGTTTACCACACTGGAACTTTTCTTAAGAGCAGTTTGATGAAGTCAGTTCAAAATACTTGTTTTTCTCCAAAGTAGTTTTTGGACAATATAAGAAAAATCTGATTTGTGACCAACTGTCCAAAAATTCAATAAGTAGCTCCCTCTCCTGGAAAAAAAAAAAAAAATGTGAGCTCCTCTTCATGCTGTAAAATACATGCTTGGATCTTTAAAAATATTTTTTAAAATACATGAACCAAAAAGTACATCTATACAGCCAAATTTTCTATCATTATTAATACCACATACTATCATAAATGGCTATTAAGTTTTATAGAAACTATATAAATACTAAAATTGTACTTGTTTGTCTAGTTAACAGAAAGTAATTAAACATCATTGACTTAGTGTGTAACAATCTTTGTACCTAATCACAGAATTTAAAGACTCCTTTCACTGTAGTGGTTTTATACCATTATCAAACCTTAATTACATTGTTCATACTTCTTAACTCACTATTTTTTTCCAAAAGAGGAAAGGGTTCTATAAAGAAAGCAGCTCTAGGAAAATTTCTTATTTAAAAATAAATCTTATTCAACTTGCTTGTCATCGTGTTAAAAAAAAAATATGAATGACTGGTATTAAGGACCTCAAATTTATATTTCTCATATCACTCAATAGTTAGAGAGCTAGGTTGCCTGAATTTAAAATGCAAATACAAAAGTCAAAATTAACAATGTTGATAAGTACATGTCCTCACATACTAAAACCAAACTCTTATCCCATAACCTATCTCTCACCCACCCACCAGATCAGAGCAATTGTGTCACTAAGTTTAAATTACAAGAACACAACTGATTTTTTTAAAGTTGTTTATCGCTAAAGATGAAAACAGAGAAAGAGTTAAGTCTGAGGGAAGAGTTAATCAGAAAACAAGATACAAGCACACTTGGCTATCTCAACTATAAAGTAAACTGAAAATGTCAAGACAACTTCAAAATTCAAAAAATATAAAAGCTTCTCATATAAAGCAGACTTACCGTAGCGCAAAATGAATGCCAAGATATTTTTATAAAGCAGTGGATAATGTTATTAAAACATTAGTCCTAGTATTTGTTGATTCTAATACATCAATACTCATAATTACCTGATAAAAATCTTTCAACAGGCACCCTCTATTACAAGTGAGAAAATGTGTACTAAGATAGCTCCTTACTAAATCTTGACAGACTATCTGCAAATACACTGCTGAAGCTTTCTACAAGGACCAACATTCCTAATATAAACATCTCCTTCCTAATATAAACATCTATTTCTCAAAGAAAAAAGATAAATGAAAAAAAAGTTTCAAATCAAATGTATATAAATGAGGACTTAAGCTTCACAGGCTAACTGCTTTTATTGAAATTATTTGGTAAAATAATTTCTTGTAGGGAAATTTACCCTCTAAATTTTATATACCATTCATTGTTAAAGAGAGCAGTGTTTAATATACAATCTGTACTTTCTATGTGATTCGTTACATACATCCTATGACAGCTTAAAATTTACGAACACTCACACTAAAGTCTTGAGGCAAAGTATTTACTTCGTGTTAAAATTACTTGGCTGAACTAATTAAACGAAGCTGGTTTCTCTTAGCTAAGTTGGGTGATGGAGAACTTGAGAAAAGAAATATAAATGAATACCATATATTCCTATTCACGCGCTTCAGATTAAAAAAACAAAAGAAAACCAAGAATCCTGTACAACCACACCCCCCACTAGTGACATTCTCAGCAGAACAGAAAGAGAATGAAGCATACCAGTTACTTGTGATTAATTTTAAGTTATCCTCCCCACCCTGTATTAAACAGCAAAACAGGCATGGAAAAGGAGCAAGGTAACTTTCCTGCAATTACAGGAGGGATCACAATCCCACATTAGTCACCACTATCCAAGGACACCGCACTGAAGCTGGGTGGGAATGTGTAGAAACTCAGGAACTACTCCAATGGTCAACAGTTTTTCGGGTTTTGTTTTCTCTTTTTGCGGTCACCAGTAAGAAGATGCCAACCTACTCGCCCCTAAAATGTACGTTTGTTTTCAAAATAAAGTCGCGTGAGAGCCAATAACTCAACTGGACCAGAGGTGAGAATCTCCTTCCCCTGTTTCTCACCCTGGCCTAACATGTCATCTTCTTCCTGCAGTCAAATTACTACATGAATACGGCAGGTCACAGAATCAGGATGAAAATGTCGGTCTTGGCCTCAAACCCTCCCAGTCCAAGTCCAAAAATGCCTTACTTTCTCCCCTTCCTAGTCCCACTCAAAGCACGATTTATGGATTAACCTCATCCCTGACCGCAGTCTCCATTCCCCAGCTTTTCCTCAAATTAGCTGCCACATAAATGAGTTAAAGAATAAAACAAAGACTTTGGGGGCGAAGTTAGACCAGCCACAAAGAGTACTGAAGGGGAGAGCAAACGCGGTACAGAAACACTTGAGAAGAACTAAGAAAGATCCAAGGGCTCATGAACAGACTGCGCCGTGGAAGCGCAAACCCCGGCTGATAAAAGCAGAAAGGCTGGGAGAAGAGCCCAAGGAAACTCACAAGAGAGACATTTTGGGAACGTACAAGACGCGCTCCCTCTGGTGTTTAAAGGATCCGCAGTCAAATCCAAGATGCGCTCGAGTCTAGGTGCCAAGAACAGACTCTCCACCAGCCAGGTCGCCCTCCGCAATCCGACACAGTGCCCAAGGGTCCCCCAGGGCCGCCCCCTTCCCACGCCCGCAGGCTGGCCCAGCCGGGCCGGGTCCAAACTGGGCAACGAGCGCGGGTGTAGCCACTTCTCCGACTCCAGTTCGCCCGCGCGGCCCTTCCCGGCAGGACGCCCCCCACCCGGGCTCCGCGCCTACCTGTAGCACCAGCGGCTCGGGGTTGAAGGCCAGGGTCAGCAGCAGTTGCATACGCTCCGAGTCCTTGAGGTTGCGCAGCAGGAAGCTGCCCGAGTCCTTGGTCTCCGCGTAGCGGCGCACCAGGCGATCGAGCAGGCGCTGCGAGGGGCAGTGCACCAGGTCGGACCAGCCCTCCACCGCCTCCGGCGTGAGCAGCCGCACGTCGCCGTTGAGGCGCGCGAACTCGGTGCGGGGCATGGCCTGGAGCAGGTCGCAGCGGGGTCGGCCGGTGGCCCGTTTGCAGATGCTCTGGTCGAGCTGCGCCAGCTCGCGCTGCGAGCCGAGGCGCTTGAGCACCACTCGGCGGCGGCCGCCCTCGCGGGGCTCGCCGTACTGCGCGAAGTAGACGTTCTTCACGTTGAGGAAGTCCAGCAGGCGCAAGCGGCCCCACGCCTCGAACACCACCTGTCCGTTGAGGAAGCGGCGGCACCAGCTCGTGCCGAAGCACGCCGGGCACTTATTGAGCTGCAGGAAGCGCCGGTCGGCCAGCTCGTTGCGCTGCCAGGAGGCGAGCAGCGACGGCGAGTGCAGCACCATCAGCACCAACAGGCTGCCCAGCGCCGCCAGCTTCAGCGAGCGGGACAGGCGGCCCAGCTTCGGGGGCACCAGGCGCCACATCCCGCCCGCCGCCCGTCCACACGCACCCGGAGGGCGAGGGCACCCCGTGGGCGCCCCCGCCGCGCCGAAACCCGAGGAGCGACCGGCTGGGGCCCCCGGGCGAGAGAAGGAGCGAGGTCGCGGGCTGGGGCAGGAGGCGGAGTAGGTGTGTAAGAGAGAAAGAAGGGGAGCGGGAAGGAGCCGACCAAAGCAGGCTGCGACTTCTTCCCGTCACTAGACTCCACAACTCTCGAGCTCCCTCCTCCGAGCTCCCCGCCCTCCGACTCCGGCGGCGCCTCCTTCACGCCAACCAAGTTATAGAGGAGCGGGAGGGGGAGGGAGCGCGGGGACCCGACGGCCGCGCGTCCGCGCGCGCGCACGCGCACTGTTCGCTCGGGGGCGCGAGAGCTGCGGCGGCGGCCGCCTGTGGGGCGAGCGGGGTCTCTGAGGAGAGGGAAGAAGGGACTCACGGAAGGGGATGAGAAGCTGGAATGTCTCACAGCGAAAAGTAGCAACAGTGTAGGAAGGTGGGAAGGATGAGGTGCCCGCGCGTCCCTGACGCCTCACGCCCCGATTCGTACGCGCCGGCTCTCCAGAGAGGGAGAGGGGGCCAGGGGGCGGGGCTGGTGGGGCGGAGCGAGCGCGTCGCGCGCCGCCCGGAAAGCGTAAGCGCGAGCCCGCGGGGGTGGCTTTGGGGGCCGGCTCCTTGGGGGCGGAGCTCGAGCTTTTGGAGGAGGGATAGCTGGTGAGATCTGGTAAAATGACTTTTAGTTAACGGTTAACCTCTTGTGATTGTTGAGTTTTATTGGGGCCTCTCTTTTGCCATCATGGAAACGGTCCTATAAGAGGGGCCAAAAGACAAAACGAATTGCAGAATTGCCACCCCCTCACTCACCGGACTGCTCACGCCCGGCGGAGGCAGAGGGGGCGGGGCAACGTGCTCCTCGCCTCTGACAAGGGTGGGTAGCGCGCCTGGGGGCGGGGCGAGACAAGGCACGCCTGGCGGGAGATCGCGTCTCTTAAGGCCAGCGCGCTCTAGGTCGGGGGCGGGCCTGCGGTGAAAACGTGGGAAAGGTATGAGTTGTTGGCTGACGGTTTGGGGACCGCATCTTTGGCGTCTGTTATTATCTGCGGAGGCATCTTAAATTTCCTAAGCGGGTACGGAAAAAACGAAGTTAAACAAAGTGTGATGGAGGGGGAACCGACGCGGCCTGGTGTCGCCGGGAGTTCTGCCCTAACTACTGCGAAGAATCGGGAGTGAGCAGTTGGCATGTTTGCCTTGCTGCCTGCCTGTTTTCACAGCCCGGCCCTAAAGCCGTTTTTTCCGTCTCAGAAGTGAATTTCCCGGCGCCGTCCGTGAGGAGCGGGCTGGTGCTTCAGGCCCACCCATCCCCCCCGGCTCCGCCCCGCCGCGTCCCCGGGCCCAGGCCTGCCCCGCGGTCTACGACGCGTTGCTGTGGCGGTAGCCATGGGGACTCGGGGCTGTCTGGCGCTCCATACAGGCGCTTTGGCTCAGATTCACGCCACGACTGCAAAACTAACTCGGAAATGCTGAACTATAGCGCCTTGTTTTGGTATAAGTTTTAGGGGACCCGGGCTCTTTAGCAGTAGCTGAAAATACAGAACCCTTTTTAGCTTAAGCGCTCGAATAGTTAACATGGGGAGTAGTTCTGAGAAAAAGGTGGCTCCTGATACGGTATTAACAATCTGAGGCTTTACTGAATTCACTTCAGGGATTGAACAATGATTTTTAGAAGACACTGGTAACTGGCATGTATAGATAAACTCTACAAGGGCTTAATAAAAAACCTCTGTTCTGGATTATCAAATTTACTTCACTGTATCGTCCTCAACAGTTACTTGATTGCAAAAAAAGAAGCCATCCTCTTGCAAAGTACTGTTGAGTTTAGTGTATTGTCCTTCCTGATATAAGAATTCAATATTCAACATAGAAGGGATTTTTAAATGATACTACATTGAATACAGACAACTTGGAAGATTTAGTCTTCAGAGCCTTGTATAAAATGACTAAGAAATTTGGCTTCTACAGCTAAGGACTTTCTGCCACCTCTGGCAGTAATTTTATTTAATTTGCCTTCAAGCATCCCAGAACTCCATACAATGTGAAGTTATGAGCAAAATCTCAAATGAGGATTTCCTAAGAAAAGCATTTGGTGTCATTAGTCTGGAGATGTCAACTCTGCTGCTGCTACTGCCACTGCTGAATTGTAAACTAGGCAAGTCATTTACTAAACTAAAAATTTCCTATCCCTAATATCTTTCTTACCTGTCCTGGAGATGTGTTTGATTAATACCAGATAATTTATGTGAAAATTCTTTAAAACAAAAACACTCCATACATTTTTATGTTTATAGCTAGAATGAATCCGTTAGCATCCTTGACAGTAAACTGATTAAGCTGAGAGAATTGGACCATACTTAGAGACTAGTTAGGTGACTAGTAACAGGATTTAAGAATTGCTTCTGTGTGTGGACAAGATCTTGGGAGTTCTTAAACTATTCTCAGCCTCCAAATCCTTGGATTTCTCTAGGCATCATTTGAAGAGTGGAAATACAAAAGATTACCAGTCTACACAAATTGAATGTAAAAATACTTGCTTTGTCTCTAAATATTTTACATTTGTGTAAAAGCCTTGATACCTTCAGTTAAGTTTTCTAGACATTTATCAAGATAGATAGTGTTCAAAAATTTAATACATTTCTCAAGGTAAAAAACAAAAAGGCTTAGAGCTATAAGAGAGAAACTCAAGAGTGTTCTAAGTACTATATTAGGGTTTGAAGAAAGATCAGTAAGTGAGTGATACAGTACATTACCCACCTATCCTATAAATTACAGGATGCTTTTGACTAATGGAATATAAGCTAACATCCAAAGCTCTTCCCCATAAGTTTAAATAATGGCCAATAATGTAATTTCCAGTGCATTGTAAAATGGCATTTTACGGTAGCAGTCACTCCTTTAACTATATGCAATGGAATTAAATATAGTATTTTGATACTCATCATCCATTTTTAAAAAGTGAACTAACACTTTGCTTGAATAAGTATTACATTGTATTGCTGTTCTGTCCTTTACATTCACAGCAATAGTTCTCAGGGACTATTGCCTCCCTCCCATGGTATATTTGGCAATATCTGGAGACATTTTTGGTATCATAACTAGGGAGTGGGGGCTACTGGGTATCTAGTGGGAGGAGGCCAGGGATATTGTGAAACATTCTGCATTACACAAAGCAACTCTCAACAAAGAATTAACTAGCCCAAAATGTCAGTAGTGGTATGCTACTAAGAAACCCAGACCTACAGAATTCTATTCTTATATAGAATGGTTTTAGGCATAAAAGTCTTACTGGTTATCATTGCTGCAGCAAAAAAAAAATGTGTATATTAATATTTATTCCATATCTTGTGGTCCTAATGTTCTAAAAGTAAGTCAATCCAGGAAAATTTTTTTAATCATTGTGACTGTTACTAATATACAGATGATCAACATATAAATATCATAATTTTGAATAATTATAGAAAGTAATACTTTATCGAAATGTATTTCTTAGTGAGATTGGGATTTTTATCATTTAGTTTAAGTTTTCATGGGTGAATATTATTTATTTATTGCTAGAATCTTACCTAGCCATTAATTTTCTCAATATTGACTTTTAGGTGCCCTGGCAGTTATGTCCTGGAACAACGCACTGTAGTGAGATTCAGGATAGGTAAGAAGTTTATTTCTTTTGTAAAGGCCAAAAGGGCCATTCTCTGTGTACTGAAGTACCTCAAACATTATTTTTTTAAGAAGTTGTTTACTAGTAGTTACTGGATAGGTGGATGGGTGATAGCAAGGACACTGGTGGGAACACTCTGGATATATTCTGAATACAGACCTAACATAATTTACTCAAGATTTGGATGTGAAAGAAGGGGAAGCAACAGCTCTCACTGTGTGAGATAAATAACCCACTAGATTTATTATTTGCTGAGATGGGGATACTGAGAAGAAAAGAATGAGGCAGATACAAATACAATTCCCTCTGTCCATTTTCTTTAGTGCCACATTTGTGTTTCTAAGTTTAAGTTAGCTGTTGAATCTTACAGTTATCTTATAGTTATCTATCAAAATGTAAATAATATATTACTCTCAGTGTAGTTAAAAGACTTACACAGTCATTTTCCCACAAATGACAGGATCTTTTCCTTGGTTTCTAACTCCATTGCCTACAGTTCAAACACTTGACAGAGTTAGTTGTAACTCTTTACCAAGTAATGTTAATAATCTAATTGGTATATATTTGATTACTTTAAGGACAGGTTGTGTACAGTGTTTTAATGGTATTTTAAACACATTTTATTGTATTTGAAATCAAAAACTAGATGTAGGTAATTTTTAGGACAGGTTCACTATCATCAAACAGTTGACTCCATTGGATGTATAAAACTCATAAACACCAGAGGACTTTGCTTGTTATAATTGAATTATAGTAGTTTTCTGACTTGTGCAAAACAATGCAATTTAGCTCAAATGCAACTGGAACCTTTAATTCATGATTTATATTAATTCAAATTAATGTTCATTGTTATTGGCTAGGCTGATCCGGAGAGGCATGTTTTTCTCGTAGTAAATTTTGAATACTTCTGTTTTTTTCCCACATGGTTTCAGCAAAGGAAATAATATGTGAAAATACAGAAAGATTAACACCATTTCAATGAGAGGTTACTTTCATACCCAGTTATTAAGATCTTTTGAAAAGTTAACCCAAAACGTGTACACCTTTGTAAGTTAACATTATTATTACCTATTTTATGGATTGGCATACATACGGAAAGTTCCTTTATTCAGGTCCACCCCAAGTTCAAGAATCTGAGGGTATGGGTTCTCCAAGTCCAGTGGATGAGACAGAGATATATACCAGCTTTATTATATATCTGTGATATATAGCGAGGTCTAAGCAATATTGAAGGAGCATAAACAAGTTAGAAATTCCTGAAGTTACCAACATTATATTTGCATTGAACTCCTTTTGGGAGAGTAAGTTGTGTGCACTAAAATAATTTTGCTTCTTTCTCCTTTAACAGCCTGTTTTCTTAAGCCTTACATCCTATGTCTCTTACCTCTCTGCATCTACTGGCTTGTAGATGGTGAATGAATCTACTGGCCACCGCTGGTGAATGAAAGCAGCTATAGCCCACTGCTGTGGCTAAGCAAGTCTGCCAGAAAGCTTGAAGAGGAGCCTCAGCTGCCCTTTACAGAGCAAAAGCATCCTCTGAGTAGCTAAAGCTTGGACTTCTAAGTAAGGTATCTTTACCGGATCCCTTAATGGAAATCACATGTATAGGTAAAAGACCTGCCATGCCATAGTCTTTAGCTTAATGGCTGTGCCAGTTGTAAAGATGATCCACAGCTGAAGAAGGCTATTTATGTTTTGTACTTGGGTATCAAACATAATATGTATTTAGTATTCAAAATTATATAGTTGAGATATGTTTTTTTGTTTTTCCTTACAAAAGGGCTTATAAACCCTGTAGGTAATTAATTAAGAATTCCCATTTGGAACACTAAAGATTGTGGCCACCAATTCTAACATATGGGATATGTGTGTGTGTGTATGTGTGTGTGTTGGGGGGGTTCCCCATATCAACAAGCAATTCTCCCAACACCAAGTGGGTGTCCTACAATTTAACTCAATTCTGACACTGTCTACCTGGTAGACCAGGTAGTTACCTGTGCTTCTGAATGACCAGCTATAAATCAGAGATTCCCATGACCCCTTCTTTGCATCACAGGTTAAGAGTTCAGTCCTACAAGACTGTCTGTGCTTCTGCTTCAGATGCCAGTAGCAAGTCCAGGTTATCACCTATCTTCTCTCACATACCCTCTCCTTGGTTTTGATTAATTTGCTAGAGTGGCTCACAAAACTCAGAGTAACATTTTATTCATTAGATTACTGATGAATTACAAAAAGATGTAACTCGGGGCACCTGGGTAGCTCAGTTGGTTAAGCGTTCAACTTTGGCTCAGGTCATAATCTCACGGTTCATGGGTTCAAGCCTTGCGTAGGGCTCTGTGCTGATAGCTCAGAGCCTGAAGCCTGCTTTGTATTGTGTCTCCCTCTCTCCCTGCTCCTCCCCCACTTGTGCTTTGTCTCTCTCTAAAATAAATAAACATTAGAAAAAAATTTTTTTTAAAAAGATGTAACTCAGGAACAGTCAGATGGAAGAGATGCATACAGCAAGGTATGGGAAAAGGACTAGGAGCTTCCATGACGTTCCCAAGTGTGCCACTTTCCCTGACCATGTGTTCACCAACTTGGAAGTTCTCAAAACATCAATTTGGGGTTTTATAGAGGCTTTATTACATAGGTATGATTGATTAAATCACCATCCGCTAGTGACTGATCAGCCTCTAGCTCCTCCCTTCCCTCTTCTCTGTTCTTATCAAGGGGTGAGACTAAAAGTTCTAACCCTCTATTCCTGGTTAGTTCACCTGGCAACCAGCCCCCATCCTTCAGTGCTCTTCAAAAGTGACCCATTAACGTAAACCTAGTTGTGGTGGAAAGAGGCATGTTATGAATAACAAGACACTCATTTTACCTTTATGGCTCTGAAGTTCTTTCAGGAACTGAAGACAGAAAAAATATAACAATCGATGTTTCCATTGCTCTTATGCTCAGGAAATTCCAAGGTTGTCATAAATCATATTATCACAGGAACTAACTGTAGAGATGTCATATCATCCAATGTAATCTAATTCCAGAGTGTGGCCCATTGAACTATTAGTCCACAACAGATTTACCTTCTTTGAAATGTAACTGATTCACTGATCTTTCTGATTTGACAGACCATCTTCTACTTTCTGTCCTTGTGCTACCTTGTACTTACTAAAGAAAGTGGATTGATATGCAGGACTTTTTCCTCTTTTTTTCCCCCTTAGGAAATAGTAGAGTTCTAGTTATTTTTTTGAGAAGCCAGGAATTAATCACAAAATAGTACATATTTATTTATTATAATTAAGCTTCCTTGAAGATTAGCCTGATACTTAGAACTTAAATAATTATATATAAATATATGGTGTGCTGATCTAATCACAAGGTAACAAGACCATTATTAGAACTTGTTGACAAATTAAAAATAGCAACTTAGTAGATTAAACTGGAATGTCATAATTAATTTGTCTTTTTATAGATAATATATCATTCTAAAATAAAATAGAATCTAATTGCAGTTATAAGTTTGCCGACTTAGTGGTAAATACAGTAATCGAAGTCCTAGGATTTGTTTAAAAGCAAGCTTTAAACTCTAAATAAGAGCAGATTTTAGTTTTTGTTACTAAGTTTTGATTTGTAAGTCTTTAAGATACTACTCAATTTTTGAACTGTATGTAATGAAAGACATTGAAGCAAAGTAATGTAATCAGCATAAAAAAAGAAAAAGTTCAGTGTTTGTCTCAAATACCAAAGAGATAACCAACAGTAAATAGTAAAAAACTTTCCTATAAAAATCATTAAATTATAATATGAATGTTTATTCATTTATTGGAATATATGTTTTTACCAAGATGACTACCAATGACTTACATTTCTTACATTGTTTTTTCTCTTAAAACTGGAAATAATTGCAAAGGAAATTTCAGGGACAGTATTTTAAAAGTTCTATTTTAAAAATTACTCTCTTGGGGCACCTGGGTGGCTCAGTCAGTTAAGCGTCCCACTTTGACTCAGTCGTGATTTCACAGTTCGTGAGTTTGAGCCCCTCATTGGGCTCTGTGCTGACAGCTCAGAGCCTGGAGCCTGCTTTGGATTCTGTGTCTCCCTGTCTCTGCCTCTCCCCTGCTCATGCTCTCTCTCTATCTCTCTCAAAGAATGAATAAACATTAAAAAATTTAAAAATAAAATAAAAATTATTCTCAAATTCCTCTTAAGTTTGTAAAAGCCATAAAGAGAAATATTTTTCTCTAATAAAACATTAGCCTATCTTTTTTATATTTTGTTTTCTATTTGTTGCTTATATGTAGAACTAAAGTATTTTTATTATAATATTTTATTATATCATAACAACAATAATTCTACATTTCTTTCTTTTTTGGGGGGGAAGAGAGAGAGAGGGAGAGAGCACACATGTGAGAGGGGCACAGAGAGAGAGAATCCTAAGCAGGCTCCACACTCAGTGCCTAGTGTGACACTGGGATCATGACCTGAGCTGAAACCAAGAGTCTGACACGCTCAACTAAGTCACCCAGAAGGCCCTATATTTCTCGTTAATTCTTATAGTTTGTAGATTCTCTGGGTTTTTTATACATACCAAATATATAAGTTACAGCATCATTTAAAATATTATGTTTTTTAGGAATAAATCTAAAGATAGGAATAATGCTAAAGAAAGAAAGATGGACACCAACTCTACACTGGAAATTACAAATCATTGAAAGACAAAGGTCTAAATAAATGGAGACAGTGATATACCATGTTGAAGGATTAGTAGATTTAATATTATAAAGATGTTAATTTATAATTCAGCATAACCCCCATCAAAATCCCAAGTTGTGTGTGTTTTTTTTTTTTTTTTTTATTAAATTGACAAGCTGAAAACTCAGACATACCTACAAAGAATGAGGAATGACCGAGTTATTCTTAAAGAACAAAACACTGGAGTACTTAGTAAATACAAACAGTAAAAACACACAGGTGGTCAGCTGACTTACAACAAAAGTGATTAAACAGTGTAGTTCCCAAGGTGGTCTTTATAATAAATGATACAAGATCAAGTGAATATTATGAAAAAACATGTACATCTTGATCTGTCTTCACATGCCAAATACCAGAATCAATTTTCTTTAGGAATTACAAACTAAATGTGAATGATAAAATACTAAAGCTTTTCAAAGGTAACAGGAGAACTTCTGTCTGACTTATAATAGGTTGTGACTCAGGAAATACCTAAGATCACCCCCAGGGAAGAACAGAGCTCAGCAAAGCTGGTATACTCATGGTTGCAGTTTATACCATGGTAAATGCAGATTAAAATCAGCAACAGGAAAAGGTACATAGGGCAGGGTACAGGAGAGACCTGGTATAGAGAGCTTCTAGTTGTTTGCTCCCAGTGGCATTGTGTGAACAGTGCTTGCTTCTCCCAACAGTGATATGTGGTGATGCAGACAGAGTGTTGTCAACCAGGGAAGCTCAACCAAACCTTGGTGCCCAGTGTTTTTTGGGGGGTAAGTTACATAGTCATGGCTCTCTTCCCATATTGCTGATCTTAGTCTTCTGCTCCTCCAGAGGTCAGTGTGATACCACATGGGACAAGGTCCTCACCATAAATCACATTGTTAGTATAGACTACTTGGCATGGTTTAAAGCCCCCAGGTAAACAAAGACACTCCTTTGAGGCAGGACATTCCAAGGGCTTACAGTTACCTCCCAGTAACTAAGTTACTGGGATGAGGGCCATACCTTTCTTTGGACAAGATTAATCTTGTTACACATCAGTAAAGAGTTCTTAATAAATACCAAAAGCTCTAAACATAAAGGTAAAATGATAAATCCGTCTGTATTAAGAACTTGTATTCATTAAGAGAATGATTAACTCAGAGTAGGAGAAAGTATTTTCAATACACATATTTGACAAAGACTGGTATCTAGATTATGTGAAGAACTCCTAGAAATCAATCAGAAAAAAACCCAATGATGGTTGGTGGGGGAGGGAGACAACAAGCAGAAGACTTAAGAAGGCATTTAAAAACAATAAATCTCACCTTTAATACTAGACTTGGCAAAAATGTGGAGAAATCCTACCTCTTATACAATACTGGTTGGAATGTCAATTGGTACTTTGGAGAACTGTTTGGCTGTGTCTACTAAAGGTGAACATATGCATACCCTGTGACCTAACAGTTTTGTTTCTAAGATTATACCCAAGAGAAAACTCATGGATTCATTCACCAACAGACATATTTATTGCCATACTGAAATAGCAGAAAACTGAAGAATATTCCAATGTCCATTAACAAAGAATAAATTATGGTATATTCACACCATGGAATATGATATAGCAATATATATGATAAAACCATTTACAACTGTGTTAAACAACATGGACAAATTTCACAAAATGAGGAAAAACCAGACAAGATGGTACATTCTGTATTATTCCATTTATATAAAGTACAAAATAATTAGGCATCACATTAGCAGTTATTCTTAGGCAATAAATACAAAAGCCATGTAGTGACTGGAAGGTGCAAAAGAAAGGTTCCAACAAGTTCAAGGAAAAACAGCAACAATAATACATACGGCAATCCAAATCCAAAGAGAAAAAAACACTTCTTTCAAGGAAGCCAAAAATGCTGCAGAAACCAAACACCTAGATACATTCAGTTTACAAAACAAAATGCTTAGCTTCTCTGAGATACTTACATTGAAGATACCTGAAGTTTTCCCAGGAGTAAGAGTAAATTGATTTGCATTCACTTTACAGGCCATTCTTGAAGAGAAAGTCTGCTTTAAGGGTAAATTTAATCTCTTAAAAGGTAGACCTACAGCTTTTAAATGACTTTTTTATGGTCTGTATTCATCAAGGGTTTAAAAGCAGTGTGTCACCTTTTTGCACAAATACGCTATAATAAAATATTTTTCTTTGTCCCTGGTTCCTGACACAAAGCTCCTAAAACCTTTGGAATTTCCTCAGTGATAAGACAGGCCTCTAGTAGCTTCAGGATGGGGGCTGCTCACCAGAAAGACCAATCCATGATTAAAAGCTTGGAACTTTCAGTCTCACCCCAAACTTCCAGGGAGGGGAGAGGGGCTGGAGATTGAGTTAATCACCAATGAGAAACAATTTAATCACTCATGCCTATGTAATAATATCTTTATAAAAACCCCTAATTGATGGGATTCAGAGAATTTCCCAGTTGAACTCATTAAGGTGCAAGGTAGGTAGTGCACTTCTTCCATTTGGCTGTTCCTGAGTTGTGTCTTTAATATTATACTGGTAATCACAAGGAAAATGCTTTCCTGAGTTCTGTGACTTGTTCTAGTGAGTTATCAAACCTAGGGAGGCAGTCACAGGAACTCAAGAATGTTTAGTTTGCTGAGCAGAACTGTAAGTATCCTTGGCACCCTATTTGCATAGCTTCTGAAGTGGGTGCAATCTTGAGGGACTAAATTCTTAAACTGGTAGAGCTTGATGCTAAGAATTGAGCTGAATTGTTACACATCAGTTGGTATGAGAATTATTTAATGTGTATTGTCAACAAATAATCTCTTCTTACAATGACAGTTGTTATGATTGATTTGTAACCCCCGCCCCCCCGCCCCACACACACATTCATATGTTGAAATCCTAACCCCCAGCACCTCAGAATGTAACCATATTTGGAGGCAAGTTCTTTAGAGAACTTGATTAAGTTAGATGAGGCCATTAGGATGGGTCCTAATCCAATCTGACTGATGTCTTCATAAAAAGAGGAAATTTTGGGGCGCCTGGGTGGTGCAGTCGGTTAAGCGTCCGACTTCAGCCAGGTCACGATCTCGCAGTCCTTGAGTTCGAGCCCCGCGTCAGGCTCTGCGCTGATGGCTCAGAGCCTGGAGCCTGTTTCTGATTCTGTGTCTCCCCTCTCTCTGCCCCTCCCCCATTCATGCTCTGTCTCTCTCTGTCCCCAAAATAGATAAACGTTGGAAAAAAAAAAAAAGAGGAAATTTGGATACATAAACACTTACCAGAGGTGTATACACACAGGGAAAAGACCATGTGAACAGGCAGCAAATGTACAGCCATCTACAAGCCAAGGAAAGAGACTTCAGAGGAAATCAACACTGCTGGCACATTAATCTTAGATTTTCAGCCTCTAGAACTTTAAGAAAATAAACTTCTGCTGTTTAAGCCACCCAGTCTGTGGTATTTTGTTATGGCAGCCCTAGCAAACTAACAGAATTTATTATTTGATTTTACATGCTTATTTCAGACCAGATTCATTTCCACTGATGTTATATGCTTATTTGAGACCAGAGTTTTTAGCCTGGAAATTTTAGGGAACAGTAAGTAGTATCCACATCTCATGCTATCCCAACCCAAGGATTTGAATCATGATTTTCATACTTGAAAACTAGCACATGAATCACACATCAGGAACATGAAAGATCAAGTGGAAGAATATCTCAAAGCACAGAACAAAATTATAAACAGACAGGAAGTACGAAAGAAAAGATCAGAGAACTGAAGGACGCATACAGAAGACCCAATAGTGAATAATACAGGAGTTCCAAAAGGTGGAAGAATAACGATAAGTAGCATCAATAATTAAGTATTTTATAGTAAAAAAATGTCTTGAACTTGAGAAAGCTCTTTGTCCACAGAATAAAAGAGCTCACACTGGCAGGATTGATGAAGAAAAACACTACTTTGGAAAAGAAGACCATAGGCTCAAAACTTAAAAAAAGACTTAGTTATTTACTAAAAACGACATTGCAGAAAAGGAAGAGTTCCTATCAGCTATTGCAGAGCAATCATAACCGATTTCTTTTTCTTTTCTTTTAAAGATTTTTTTAATGTTTATTTATTTTACAGAAAGAGTGTGAGCAGAGGAGGAGCAGAGAGGGAGACAGAATCCGAAGCAGGCTGCAGGCTCTGAGCTGTCAGCAGAGTCAAACAAGGGGCACGGACTCACAAGCCGTGAGATCATGACCTGAGCCGAAGTCCGACATTTAACCTTCTGAGCCACCCAGGCACCCCAAAAACTGATTTCTTAATACAACAAAATTATCATAGTATATTTGTACACAATGGTGCAATCAAACCCCAATTCCAAGATTTGCATTATAGTCTCTAGACAAATAGGACCTCAGTAACAGTTAATGAAAAAGGAAATACCAGTAGTCACAAATTAGCAAACAAAATGGTTACCCAAAGGAGATGCTAATATCATACAATTAGAAATGGTCATGGAATCTATCATTAATATCTCAAGGAGCTGTCATTTTGTTGAGATTTCATTTTTTTCCACACACTGACCTAATGCGATCTTGTTATAGACATGTTAGAAATAATCTAGTTAAATTTCTGAGTCCCAAGGATAAAGAAAAAATAGTCTAATTAGCTAATGGAGGAAGAATAATTATGAAAGAAAAGAATCAGATGAACCAACACTTTATTTACAATATTAGAAGCTAGTAAATTTAGTATAATTTATATCTAGGGAAAGGACTATATGATCCATTGATTCTAATACAATCAAGGTATCATTTAATTGTCAATTTCAAAGAAAGTTGTTTATAAACATGTGAAGATTGATAGAATATATCACTCAGCAGCACAACTGAGGAAGTAGTAAAGGAAAGGACTATAATCAAACAACAAAGAAAATACAGATCTACAGACATGGGAAAATAGAGTAAATGAAAGAATGAGGAGCTCTGACACAATTGTTACCTTAAAGAGATATCTAAACAGATGCAGAGTGAATGAGTGTGTGTAATATAAATACTAACTGATGCTTCTTGAAATAAAAGTGGCATACTGCAAAGGCACCCTGATAATAGACTCTAAAGGCAATTAAAATATATCAACAAATCGTAGGAGTTTGGGGCCAGGGAGAGGGGAAATAAAAGTGTTCCAAAGGGCTCATCCAGTGAAGGAACAGAGCACCTAGTAAACGAATAGTTGGTATCTCATTTCCATTTAACCCTTACTTTCATATGGATTTAATTTTGAATGTTTGAAAATATAATCACTAGTTGCATGAAAAAGTGCAATAGAATTTCATAATTAAAACAAGGAAAAGAGACTAGTAATGATCAAACAGGAAAACTAAGAGAAATAGTTAAAGGAAAATAAGGAAATATTTTTTAAAATGCAAACAAAGTAGGATGAAAGGAAGAAAACATGAATGATTAACTTCTCCAGTGTATAAAACAGCTTCTCAGATTGGGTTGAAAAAAAACAAAACAAAACCGAAACCTATCAATATATTCTTTTAAAAAAAGTGTTTAAACAGAGCAGTGAATAAATGTTGAAAATAAAACAATGGCCTAAAAGAAAAGCAATTGCATATACAAAATCAGATAAAATGTATTAAGATGAAAAGTTCTAAATAAAATAAAGACTATACAATGACAAAAGGCACAGTTTACAAAGAGCATATAACAGAAGCCAGTTTTTAAGGTATTATCTCTCAGCTTCAAATTTATTGTTTTATCTCTCAGCTTCAAATTTACTGTTCTATATTTTGCTTTGTAATGCTGGAATTAGAACTCTGAAAATTGAATTTCTCAGTGGTCAGTTTACTCCCTTTTAAGTTCTGGCAATAGGGGGCAATAAAGGATTGTCACAAGACAAAGAAGAAAGAAACTGTTCTTTTTGTTACCATTTGTATCTTATTTCTATTAGCATCACCCTAATAAAGTTTTACTATGGCAGCTTCAGAATACATGAAAGTAGGGAGAAGCCATTGTATCTTGTCAGTGTCTATTCAGGGAAAAGCAGAGAGAGGTAATGGAGTATCTGAATGACCTGAGAACTGAAGAACCCCACATAAAGTAAAAGTTATTCACTGGAAATCATAGCAATTTAATTGGAGAATAGTAGCTAAAACTGGAAGAGGTTTAACATTTTCCAATAACCAGTAAGTTGGCTAGTTCCTATAAGTTTTCATAACTGACCCACAGGGCTTCCTCCATGTACAAGGCTTCATACTGAACAGAAACTGCTGGGATGAAACAAAATTGTTTAGATTAGGAACAACTGAAATGAAGGAAAAAGGTGGTCCAGATAAAAGGGAAAAGGAAGCAGCTAGAATCTGCCCCAAGCAAGCCATTGTAGTTTTACTAATATATGAAAATAATATAAAAAGAATCTAAGCAGAGAAGCTATCTGAACTAAATCTTCTAAGAAGTTATGAAAACTAAATCAACATAGAAATGAACATTAGAAAACTATTGAAATAAAATACCAGACAAATAACTATAAGAAAACATGACAATAATAGAATAAACCTATAGGCAAAGAAAACATGCTAGAAAGATATATTTCAACATATATGCAAATTGAAACATACCACTTCAAAATGAGATAAAAAATTAGGAAAAGATACAAGATATGAAAAAACAGTCAGAACTAGGAAAACTCAGAAATTAGTTGATACAGCTCAAAAAATAATTGAAAACTATACCAGATCTGATAAATAAACTAGAGAAAATATACACCCCAAACTCAAGTAATCTCTTGTTAGAAATAGTAGATCAAAAGAAGAGAATTAAAACAAAAATCAAACAAAATGAAGAGATAAAAGGGATATGAGAGAAAATGACAAATACTGAAGATACAAAAAGAAAATTCAACATATGAAATAACAGTGCCTTAAAAAAAATACTAAAAACTTGCTGAAAGTATTATTATAAAGTATATGTTAATAGAGCACTCTATTACCTGATAATATCAACCAAAAAAAATCAAGACCAAGACATATTCTAATAAAATGACTGGACTTTAAAGAAACAAAAAAATCCTCTGGGAATCTAGGGAAAAGAGCACATGTTTAATAAAGGCATCAAAGTGATATTATCACGGGATTTTTTTTAACATCAATGCTTTATGCCAAAAAATAGAATAACACATTTAAAATATTTAAATGCGACAAGGCATAAATGGGACAAAACAAATGACTAATTATATATTCTAAATCTATTTGTGTGACCTTGAGAAGCAGATTATCAGTATGGAAGAAAAGAGTGAAAAAACTGAAAAGGCTGTATAAAAACCCTGAATTTGTAAAATCCTAGAAAAAACAAATTACCAACCAGAAGCAAATAGTGGCCCTGGTTTCCAGATTATCATTTTGACATTTCCCCCTGCCTCCCACTGCCTTTTTTAAGGAAACCATGGCTGCTTCAAGAAATGACTGACTCCAGGTTTATGCAAAAAAAAACGTGCTAGAACATCTTGAAATACTGCATATCAGAGAAATAATCAAAAGAATTCAGAAGTCAGATTGAGGCCCTCATTGGCCATAGATTATATAAAGATCACAATGGATTTAAACTAATCAAATACGTTAAAATTTGTGATTTCATAACAATATTAAACAGTTTTTGAAGACTTCATTGGTCACTGTGACAGGCCTCTAAAGATGCTCAGTTGTTAGAAATTTTACTATATGTGGAAAAAGGATCTTCATAGATGTGATTAAGTTACAGATATTGAGATAGGGACTCTCTCTCTCTTTCTCTCTCTCACCCTCTGACTTTTAAATATAATAACAAGTACTATTATAAGGGAGGCAGTGGGAGATTTGACTACAGACAAAAAAGAATGTCATGTGATAGAAATAGAGGAAGAAGATGGAGGAAGGGAGGAAAGGAATGCAAGGGCATACAGCACTGGTCTCTGGAAAGTATTCTCCCCTAGAATGTTTGTAGTGATTGTGGTCCTGCTGAAACCTTGATTTTAGCTGCAAAAGATTTATTTCAGGCTTATGGCCTTTAGAACTATCAAAGAATAAATAGATGTTGTTTTAAGGCACCAAGTTTGTGGTGGTTACAGCAACTGAAAAAAACTAATACAGTCAGAAATCATTATCTTAAAAAAAAAAAAACAATAAAAAGAGAAGGAAGCATTCATTTCTCTTTCCTAAATGAACTATACCACTTGGTAAGTATCAAATGAGGAATTGTCTTCTTATTAACTTATTCTAGCTAATCAATAAAAATATTAGCATATCATAGGTACTTTATAAATACCAATGAACTGGAATTTAGACATTGAGCACAAATGGCTGCTGCATCAAAATTGAGAGAAAACAAATTATGTGTACCTTCAGATGAAAGATTGTAGTCTTACCAAGGGGATAAAAATGTAATTTTATCAAACTTCTAGATCCTGAAGACAGTTTGCAGGAAATAGAATAAAATAGAACATGTTGAATCACATCACAAGTATGTAATAAAAAAAATCCAGACTATGAGAAACCAGACTGGACAAACATCTCATTTCTTCAACAAATAAATAGTAAGGAAAAGAAGGGATACCAGGAACACCTGTATGTAAAAGGAGTCTTAAAAGACAATTCAAGTTAAGAAAAATGAGTAAGACTAAACTATAATGTCTAAGGATGTCCACTTGGATCATTAAAAGCCATAAAAACAACAAGGAAATGAGTGTCATAAAAGTTGCAATAGTGTATATGGGTGGGAGGGGGCTATCTGTGCAAAAGGGCACACAGGGAGGCTTCTGGGATGGTTAACCAATTTCTGTTTCTTGACCAGGATGGTGGTTATAAGGGTATTCTCTTAGACCATTCGTGTAGTTATAACAAAATACCACAGACTGGGTAGCTTATAAACAACATAAATTTATTTCTCACAGTACTGAAGACTGGAAGTCTAAGATCATAGCACTGGCACGCTTGGGTAGGGCCCTCTTCTTAGTCACAGACTTCTTGTATTATCAGTAGGCAGAAAGGGCCAGGGAGTTCTCTGGAACCTCTTATAAGAGAACTAACCCAAAGTCTCCACCTACTAATACCATCACCTTTGGGGATTAGGGTTCCAATTTAAGAATTTTGAAGGAGGGGGATACAAACATTTAAAACAAAGCAGGTATTTACCCTTATAGTAATTCACTAAGCTACATTTTCTTTTGTGTGTTTTTCTGTGATTTTATCTTATAATAAAAAGACAATAAATAAAACAAGTAAAAAATACTACACTAGTGCTTCCACCATAAACAACTAAAAAATTGGACAAAATGTGGGGAAGAACTGTGTTCAGATTTTGAAAAACAGGCAGTAGAAGAGTGTGATCCTAAAGAGAAGGGAAACAAATGAAGTAAGTTATTCAATCCTTCCACTTTCTTTTTTTTTTTAATGTTTATTTCTGAGACAGAGAGAGACAGAGCATGAGTGGGGGAGGGGCAGAGAGAGAGGGAGACACAGAGTCAGAAGCAGGCTCCAGGCTCTGAGCTGTCAGTACAGAGCCCCACGTGGGGCTCAAACTCACAAACTGTGGGATCATGACCTGAGCCGAAGTCGGTTGCCCAACCAACTGAACCACCTAGGCGCCTCTCAATCATTCCACTTTCTAACTGGAGGCAGTTTACAGACTGCAGAGCAGGAAAGCAGAGCATGAACACACCTGGGAAATATTTGAATTTAGAGCAGCCAGACTGGAGAAACATTGTTGAGCAATCAAGGCATTCGTAGAGATCCCAAAATGGTCCCGTTTTAGTAATAGGGCTAAATTTGGCCATATTAAGAATATTCTGTCATCACCTGAAGAAACCTTTTTAAAAAACCTTGAATGGATGAAATAACAATGCCACAGCAAAACTCAGCATTTTTTTTCATTTTTTATTTTTATTTTATTTTTTTAATGTTTATTCTTTTTTTTTAATGGGAAATTTATTGTCAAATTGATTTCCACACAACACCCAGTGCTCATCCCAGTAGGTGCCCTCCTCAATGCCCATCACCACTTTCCCCTCTCTCCCATGCCCCACCAACCCTCAGTTTATTCTCAGTTTTTAAGGGTCTCTTATGGTTTGGTTCCCTCCCTCTCTAACTTTTTTTTTTCCTTCCCCTCCCCCATGGTCTTCTGTTAAGTTTCTCAGGATCCACATAAGAGTGAAAACATATGGTATCTGTCTTTCTTTGTATGACTTATTTCGTTTAGCATAACACTCTCCACTTCCATCCATGTTGCTACAAAAGGCCATATTTCATTCTTTCTCATTGCCAAGTAATATTCCATTGTGTATGTAAACCACAATTTCTTTATCCATTCATCAGTTGATGGACATTAGGCTCTTTCCATAATTTGGCTATTGTTGAAAGTGCTGCTATAAACATTGGGGTACAAGTTCCCCTATGCATCAGCACTCCTGTATCCCTTGGGTAAATTCCTAGCAATGCTATTGCTGGGTCATAGGGTAGGTCTATTTTTAATTTTCTGAGGAACCTCCACACTGTTTTCCAGAATGGCTGCACCAGTTTGCATTCCCACCAACAGTGCAAGAGGGTTCCTGTTTCTCCACATCCTCTCCAGCATCTATAGTCTCCTGATTTGTTCATTTTGGCCACTCTGACTGGCATGAGTTGATATCTGAGTGTGGTTTTGATTTGTATTTCCCTGATGAAGAGCGACATTGAGAATCTTTTCATGTGCCTGTTGGCCATCTGAATGTCTCCTTTGGAGAAGTGTCTATTCATGTTTTCTGCCCATTTCTTCACTGGATTATTTGTTTTTTGGGTGTGGAGTTTGGTGAGTTCTTTATAGATTTTGGATACTAGCCCTTTGTCTGATTGTCATTTGCAAATATCTTTTCCCGTTCCGTTGGTTGCCTTTTAGTTTTGTTCATTGTTTCCTTTGCTATGCAGAAGCTTTTTATCTTCATGAGGTCCTAATAGTTCAAAAAACTCAGCATTCTTTAAAGAAAGACTAAAATCCAGACTCTGCAACATAAAACTCATATTCAGTATTCAATAAAAAATTACTATACATGCAGGAAAAAGCAACTAATAACTAGGAATGCAATTAATTAATAGAAATAAATATAATAGATGATGAAATTAGCAGACACATTCTTTAAAATACTAATTATAAATATTTTGAAAGAGAGGAAACATGAAAGTGAGACAAATGAAAGATATGAAAAAAGAACTAAAATGAAACATTTAGATGTAAAAAATGTATCCAAAATGAAGAAAAACAAAACCCAAAAACAATAGTGAGCTTAATAGCTGACTGTACACTAAAATAAAAGATTAATGAACTGGGACACCTTAGTGGCTCAGTTTGTTAAGTGTCCGACTCTTGATCTCAGCTCAGGTCATGATCTCACAGTTCATGAGTTTGAGCCCTGCACTGGGCTCTGCACTGACAGTGTGGAGCCTGCTTAGGATTCTCTCTCTCTCTCTGCTCCTCCCCTGCTCTCTCTCTCTCTCTCAAAATAAATAAATAAACTTAAAAAGATAACTGAAGATGTAGCAAACAACCACAAACTGTTTACAGAACAAAGAACAAAAGGGCCAAAAGTAAATGAACACATTGACTCTGTGAGTGTGGACAATATCGAGTGATCTAACATAAGTACAGATAGTGTCCCAGAAGGAAGGGGGAATGGAAAATTTTTTGATGATACAGCAGTCAAATATTTTTCAAATTTGAAGAAAATCATATATTCCCAACAGCCTGAAGTCTAGTTAGTTCCCAACAGAGTAAACACCAGGAAAATCATACCAACAGACTTAAATTGTTGAAAATTAATGACAAAAAAATTTTTTAAATGTACCCAAGACAAAAAAAAGCATTTTACTTGTAGTGCAATTAATAAGATAAGAATTAATATTGACTTTTCATTAGAAACAATATAAGCTGGAGGGTGATGGAAAAAACATCTGACAGAGTACTGACAAAAGTACTGACAGAAAGAAAAAAAAATCTATAATCAGATTCTATATCTAGTTAAAATATCCTTCAAAAATGAAGGCAAAGTAGGGGCGCCTGGGTGGCGCAGTCGGTTAAGCGTCTGACTTCAGCCAGGTCATGATCTCACGGTCCGTGAGTTCGAGCCCCGCGTCAGGCTCTGGGCTGATGTAAAAAAAAAAAAAAATGAAGGCAAAGTAAAGACATTTTCAGACAAAGCTAAGAAAATGTATCACAATCCAGCACTATCAGAAATGATTAAGGAAGTTATTTTAGACTGAATAAAAATAATGCCAGATAGAAATTTGGTTCTACACAACTGTTCTAATAATCCAATTAAAGACAGATTTTCAGGCTAGATGAAAAAGCAAAGCAAACTTGATGGTGTGCATATAATCACTTTGAATATAAAGACAATGAATATAAAGACAAAAAGTCTTTAGTTGTAAAAAAGCTAAAGTGGTTGTATTAATATCAGACAAAATAAATTTAAAGTGAAATGATATTACCAAAGAATGTCATCTTATAATAATTAAAGGATCAATTCATTGAGAGGGCATAAAAATCCTAAACCTGTATTCACCTAATAACTGAGTTTCAAAATGCGTGAAACCAAAACTAAGAGAACTGAAAGGAAAATTAAATTAATCTGTAATTGTGGTTGAAGATTTCAACACAATTCAGTAACTGATAAAGGAAATTTACAGAAAATCACTAAGTTTATAGAAGACATGAACAACAATATCATCATGTTTGACCTAAATTGAAATATAGAAAACCACATTTAACAAAAAATACATACTTGTTTTGAGTGCATGGGAAATAGTCATCAAATAGATTTTACGTTGAGCCACAAAAAATTCTAATAAACGTAAAATAACCAAAATCATACAGCATTATTCTCTGACCATAATAAAATAAAATTTAAAAAAAAAATAAAATTTATCTGTAAATAAATACCTAAATGTTTGAAAATTAAACTATACAGTTTTAAATAACCCAGATTCAATGAATAAATAACATAGTGAATTAGAAAACAAATATTGAAATGAAATGAAATGAAATGAAATTATTTTTGAATTAAAGTGAGAGTAACACATTAAAATTTGTAGGGGCAGCTAAAGTGATGCCTACATGGAAATTTATAGCTTTTAAGTGCAAATATTTTTTAAATGATATTAATATCTATTATTATTGATATTTTTAAAAAATAATTTAAAAAATCAATGATCTAAGCTTCTATTTATTTTTTTTTATTTAAAAAAATTTTTTTAACGTTTATTTATTTTTGAGACAGAGAGAGACAGAGCATGAACAGGGGAGGAGCAGAGAGAGAGTGAGACACAGAACCTGAAACAGGCTCCAGGCTCTGAGCTGTCAGCACAGAGCCCGACGCGGGGCTCAAACTCAGGGACCGTGAGATCATGACCTGAGCCGAAGTCGGACGCTTAACCGACCAAGCCACCAAGGCGCCCCTAAGTTTCTATTTAAAAAGGTAAAAAAAATTAAGCCCAACATAAGTAGAAGGAATGAAATAAGGAATAGAATAATGAATCAAAATAATAAGTTAAAAAAATCAGTTGAACAAAGATCAGTAAAATCGATAAACCCCTTGCTAGGCTGATCAGAAAAAAATGAAGACAAAAATTGCCGAAGAAAGGAATGTAAAAGGAGAAAACTCTATAGAGCTTATATACATTAAAAGAATAAACGGACATATTTCATGGGAAAATGGATTACTTAAAATTGATAAAATTGAAAATGTCTAAGAGATCAGTTGAACAAAATTGACACAGGGAAAAAAAATATATGAAAAATTCTCCTATTAAAAAAATGAAATTTATTATTTAAAAACTCCCCACCTCTAAAACAAAAAAAAAAAATCACTCCCACGTGGAAGGACTAGTAAATTTAAGAAAATATTAAAAGAAAAATGACATTAATGTTATATAGTTTTGAGGAACCAGTGGGAATGAAATACTTCCGACTCATTTTAGGAGGCCAACATTGTCCTAATACCTAAAAACCAGACAGAGACATTGCAAGGAAACAAAACTACAGATCAATATCCCTCATGAACATAGATGAAAAAATTTTTATCAAAATATTATAAATCTAACCCAGCAAAACATAAAAATAATATATCATTACCAAGTAGTACTTATTCTAGAAATGTAAAATTGATTTAAGTTTCAAAAAAAATACAGATATTTAACTTGAAATGGATCAGAGATCTGAACATAAAGGCAAAAACTTTGTGACACTTCTAGAAGAAAACCAAGGCAAAATTATTACAGAACTGGGATAGAGAAAGATTTTTGAGATAACATGCCAAAAGCTCCCATCATAAATGCAAAAAATGTTAAATTTACTTATCAAAAACTCTTTAATTTTTAAAATGTTTTTTGTAAATTTTATAGTTTAATAAGTTATTTAATAAAATAAGGAAATAAAGTGACTGGGGCACTGGTTATAAAGTTATTGAGAGAGGGGCGCCTGGGTGGCTCAGTCAGTTGAGCATCTGATTTTTGATTTCGGCTCTGGTCATGATCCCATGGTTCTGAGATCAAACCTCGAGTCAGGCCATGTGCTGAGCATGAAACCTGTTTGTGATTCTCTCTCTCCCTCTGCCCCTCTCCCTTACTCATGCTTGCTCTCTAAAATTAAAAAAAAAAGTTAAGATTATTGAGTGAACATGTGGGATTTGAGATATAATTGTTTGAATACATAAATTTCAGGCATCGATGTGGAGATCATCCTGATTCTGTTGACATCCTGAAGTGATGCTCAATGCCAGGAAATCTCTTCAGTCTTTAAATTTATCTGTCAAGGTAAGGCCACACTTCATCCCAAGGTAGGATGCGAAAAACAGCTATATGTCTTAGGACTAACGTAAAATCTCATATTCTTTTGTAAAAATCCTTTACTGATTCTGACTTTCCTACTCCTTTTCTCCTTTTCAGTTTCTTCTTAATTATCAGCTGTTGTTGGTTTACAGTGCTCATCCAGCTTATCCTTACTGAATTGTTGTTTTTCATTGCTTGATGCTATAGAGGTGCTGAAAGATCCCATAGTGATAACTGCCTTTCTTCTTTTCTTCCATGTTTCCCACTCAGGATTGTTTTATTATCCATTCCCTATGTGTAAATCTGTATTATAGAGTTTTTGTTCTGACACAGGTACAGTCTTAGTTCCTTTTGGAGTGGATTTAATAAATGTTATTGTTATCACTTTAGGTTTTAAAACAGTATCTTTGTTTTATTTTTCCCAAGTATTGAGATATAATTGACATACAATATTGTATAAATTTAAGGTGTACAGCATGGTTTGACTTACATATTTGTGAAGAGATTACCACAATGAGTTTAATGTTTATCACCTCATATAGATACAAAAAAAATGAAAAAGAAAATGTCTTATTCTGTGTGATGAGAACTCCTAGAATTTATTCTCTTAACAACTTCCAAACATACCATACAGCAGTGTTAACTATAGTCATCATGTACATTGCATCTGTAGTACTATTTATCTTATAATTGAAAGTTTGTAACTTTTGATCACCTTCATCAGATTCCACCCTCCTCCACCGACTGCCTCTGGTAACCACACATCTGATCTTTTTTTTTTTTTTTTTTATGAGTTTGGAGGGTTTTTTTGTTTGTTTGTTTGTTTTGGTTTTGGTTTTTTAATTTTTTTTTTTTAACGTGTATTTATTTTTGAGACGGAGAGAGACAGAGCATGAGCCGGGGAGGGGCAGAGAGAGAGGGAGACACAGAATCGGAAGCAGCCTCCAGGCTCTGAGCCATCAGCCCAGAGCCCGACGCGGGGCTCGAACTCAGGGACCGTGAGATCATGACGTGAGCTGAAGTCGGACACTTAACCGACTGAGCCACCCAGGCGCCCCTAATTTTTTTTCAATGTTTATTTTTGAGAGAGAGAGAGAGGGTGTGTGTGTGTGTGTGTGTGTGTGTGTGTGTGTGTGTGTGTGAGCAGGGGAAGGGCAGAGAGAGAGAGTGAGACACAGAATCTGAAGCAGGCTCGAACTCATGAACCACAAGATCATGACATGAGCCGAAGTCAGACACTTAACTGACTGAATCACTCAGGCACCCTATTTGTTTTGTTTTTTGTTTCTTTGGATTCCACATATAAGTGAGATCATACAGTATTTGTCTTTATTTCACTTAACATAATGTCCTCAAGGTCGATTGGTGTTTTCCCAAATGGCAAGATTTTGTTCTTTTTTATTTTGAATAATATTCCATTGTATATGTGTGTGTGTATGTGTTTATATGTATGCATGTATGTATGTATATACTACAACTTTTTTAAAAAAACTTTATTCTTTATTTTTTTTTAATTTACATCCAAATTCGCATATAGTGCAACAATGATTTCAGGAGTAGATTCCTTAGTGCCCCTTACCCATTTAGCCCATCCCCTCTCCCACAACCCTTCCAGTAACCCTCAGTTTGTTCTCCATATTTATGAGTCTCTTCTGTTTTGTCCCCCTTCCTGTTTTTATATTATTTTTGTTTCTCTTCCCTTATGTTCATCTGTTTTGTCTCTTAAAGTCCTCATATGAGTGAAGTCATATGATTTTTGTCTTTCTCTAACTTCACTTAGCATAATACCCTCCAGTTCCATCCATGTAGTTGCAATATATCACAACTTTTGTATCTATTCATCCATGTATGGAGACTTAGGTTGTTTCCATGTCTTAGCTATTGTAAATAATGTTATCATTAATTAGCATAGGGGTGCAGATTATCTTTTTCACATAGTGTTTTCATTTCCTTCAGATATATGGTAGTTCTAATTTTAAGTTTTGGAGGAACCTCCTTACTGTTTTCCATAGTAGCTGTACCAATTTACCATCCTACCAACCATGCACAAGTGTTTCCTTTTCTCCACATCCTTATGAGCATTTGTTATCTCTTATCTCTTTTATTATGGCCATTCTAATAGATGTGAGGTGATATTGTGGTTTTAATTTGCATTTCCCTGATGATTAGTGATGTTGAACACCTTTTCATGTACTTGTTGGTCATTTGTATATCTTCTTTGGAAAAAGTCTATTCAGATCCTTTGCCCATTTTTTTAATTGTATTATTTGGGGGGCTCTGCTATTGAGTTGTATGAATTGTTTTTTTATATTTTTGGATATTAGCTCCTTATCAGATATATAGTTTACAAGTATTTTTTTCCTATTTTGAAGTTTGCAAGTATTTTCCCCCATTTTAACTTTAGTCAATTTTTTTGTTGTTTTTGTTTTCTGTGTAGAGCTTGTTAGTATGATGTAGACTCACTTCTTTATTCTCGACTTTGTTAATTGTGCTTTAGGTAGGTGTCATATTAAAAAAATTGCCAAGACCATTTCAAACTTTGTTTCTGTGTTTTCTTCTAGGAGTTATTTGACTTCCAACCTTAATACTTAAGTCTTTAATCCATTTTGAGTTCATTTTCGTGAGAGGTATAAAACAGGTGTTTAGTTTAATTATTTTATATGGGAATATCTACAATTTTTCCAGCACCATTTATTGAATAGAGTGTCTTTTGTCCATTGACTATTCTTGGCCCTCTTGTCAAATATTTGTTGGCTATATAAGCATGGGTTTGTTTCTGGTTCTTGATTCTGCTCCATTGGTCAATATGTTTTAATGCCAGTATCATATTATTTTGATTACCATACTTTTATAATATAGCTTGAAATCAGGAAGGGTGTGATGCCTCCTACTTTGTTCTTTTCTCAAGATAACTTCTCTTTTAAATATCCCATTGAGAAAATGAAAAAGCAACCCATAGATTGGGAAAAAAATTATGTACATATATCTATTAAATTATATATGTATATAATTATATAATTTACGTAATATATAATATATTTATATTGTAATTATATTTTATAAAAATCATATGTAAATAACATGTAAGTGGTAAATAAATACTGAAAAAATGTTCATTATCAATACCCATCAGAAAAATGCAAACTGAAAGTCAAAAGAACAAATGACTGTATACCCTTAATATGGCCAAGATGAAAAGGATTAGAAATACCAAGTATGGATAAGGATGTGAAACAACAGAAACTCAAACAATGCTGGTGGGATTGAAAAATTGTATAACACTTTAGAAAATGAATTAGCAGTTTCACAACATCTTATTTTAGAAGGAATTTACACAAATAAGTCAATGTCAAGAAATAACACAACAATTTACCTTTTTCCAAAAATGAAGAGAAAAATATATAGAAATTCATCCCAGAAACAATCAGTGCTAGAAGGCTATGAAACAGTATTTACATTTCCTCAGGAAAAGTAAGAACATCCTAAGAATTTGATACTAAACCAATTATTGCACAAGTTTAAGCTAACAGATGTTTCAAACCTATAAAAATTAGAGGATATATTATATTGCTTTTAGAAAGGAAACCACTTAAATTATTATAAAGAAAATAAAGAATCCTAAAATTAAACCAAAGAAAAACCAAAAACTTGTAGTAAACATTTAAAAAGTAAAAGAAGAAAACATAAAATAATTTGACAGAACTAAGTCAAATATATCTCTCAGATCAATAAATTTATATGGAATAAACTTACCTAGTAAAGAAAACTCTTAGATTGAATCACAGTGCAAAACCCAAGTATAAATTGTAGATTAATGAGATCCAATCTAATCCAGAAAGGTTAAAAATTAATAGTTGGGTATAGACATAGCTGCAAGTGCCCACAAAATGAAAATAGGGGATATTTGTGCATGTTTCCCCCCCCCCAGTTGTATTAAGAAATAATTGACATATATCACTGCATAAGTTTAAGGTGTACAGCATGATGGTTTGATTTACATGTTATAAAATTATTGCCATAGTAGTTAACATCCACCATCTCATATATATACAAGAAAAAGAAAAAGAAAAAAACAATGTCTCCTTGTGATGAGAACTCCTAGGCTCTACTCTCTTAACAACTTTCCTACATACCATACAGCAGTGTTAACTATAGTCATTATGCTGTATATTACATCCATATTATTACTTTATATGGTAAAGATAAATATAAGATATAAGGTAAATATAAGATAACTAGAAGTTTGTACCTTTTTGATCACCTTCTTCCAATTCCCCTCTCCTCACCCCTGTCTCTGGTATCCACCATTATGATCTCTTCTATGAATTTGGTGTTCTTTGTTTTTAGATTCCACATATAAGTGAGATAATACAGTATTTGTCTTTGTCTGACTTACCTCTCTTAATATAGTGCATTTAGGTCCATTTATGTTGTTGCAGATGGCACGATTTCCTCTTTTTTATGGCTGAATAATATTCCATTGTATATATACACCACAACTTCTTTATCCATTCATCTATCAATGGACACTTAGGTTTGTTTCTATGTCTTGGCTGTTGTCACTAATGCTGCTTTGAATAAGGGGAAATAGATGTTTTTTCAACTTATGTGTATGTTTATAAGGGGAAATAGATGTTTTTTCAACTTATGTGTATGTTTATATGTATCAGTTTTTTCACACTAATTCCTAGATGCTTATCAATTCCATTTCCTCTTCCACATGGGGTCACTATCTTTCCCAGCCCAGACTGCAATATGGATATGGTCTTGTGACAGGATTCTAGCCAAAGTAACTTGATGGACAAGATACACCCACTTCCAGGCCTGATAATAAAATGTTTCATGCAGTCTTATCACTTTTTCTTAAGTCGAAAGACTTAACATAAAATCTGAGGGGGCTATAGAAGATGGCCTGAACTAAGTTGCTCTTTTCAAAATATCAATATATAGTTGATAGATTATACTTATTCCTCTAGAGAGTATGGCCCTGCACAGCAGAAGGTGACATCTTGAGTGGTGATTTCCTCATTCCAGGGCCCATATCTACTTAAATACCAACTACCAGACATCCTGAAGCTTCAGGTGAGAGGTAATGTTGAAATATTCCTGGGTAAGGCAATAATAAAATCCATTTTCATTAACCTACTTTATTTCATGTAGAGGTTATGAATCATCAAAGCCTTGTACAACTATTAATATTTTCAGGTCAGTCCAACCATTTAATGAGAATGATCTCATTCCTATCACATCCTTTTGTCTAGATAATTTCTTTTTCTGTACTGTGTACTAACTCTTGACATAAGATTATGATTTGGGGTCCTTCTGGAAGCTGATCTTTTAACTATAAACTAGTTGCCAACTTTTAGTTACCACTTTCATCAGTAAATATATCTTGTTACTATCTCCTGGAACCACTTTTGAAATCTCCCCTTTAACCCATCTGCAATTCCATGATTTTCTTGCACACAAAGTGGAATTTTCTGGTTGTTCTCTTCAAGATCTAAATAATTTCTGGCTATGACATAGATATTTTTTGCAGATTATCTGGTGATTATAACTAGTGATAAAGTGTTGAATTGTATCAATGTATTAAAATGTATTTGAGCAGTAAAATAACACATTTTAGATTTCAAAGTCCTGTTGAACTTCTAAAATCTCAGCCTTACCCAATCACTGTTGACAAAATGATGGATGTTATACTCCTTTAAATGTTTCCTTATGAGATAATTTAAATTCCCCCTGCTTCCCCTCCCCTATCTGTCTGTAGTGTTGTACTTCCTTGGCTGAAATCAAATATTACTTTAGAAGTTTGGGCAACATAATGGCCTCCCTTGTCTTTTAGACCCTTGATTCTGG